>NW_028229454.1:0-238801 GCF_041138505.1 Cibotium barometz | reverse complement strand
ATTTGGATAAAACGCATTCAGATTCGTCGAAGTAACGTGTTTAATCAAATTAGGTATGAGCATTGTCTCTTTCATCTTGTTTTGTGGTTAAAGCATGCGTGCGGCCCTGTTCATCATGCATCTGCTTCCTTGGAGATGCGCGTACCATGTAATTAGAATTGTCGTCGTCGTCAACCCTCCTAAGACGGGGGGGACGCTGGGTGACTAGAAAAAGAAGTCTTTCTCGTCACCCGTCCTAATCTTGCTTTTTACTTCTGCTGTTACTAATCAATATAATTGGAACATTTACTTTCTTCTCAAAAACCCTTCCATACTTGCTATCTAATGATGTCTTCTGACCATCCAGAAGGATATTCATCAGATCCAAATCTATTTCATAACCGGATAATTCGTCAATAACCCACAGATCATAGGCTTTATCTGCCCCCGTGAAATCCTTATGTCGTCGAGGCACAAAATAGACATTGAGAAACTCGCTCAATGCTTGAACAAAATTCGTTTTGTTCGTATTAGGACATCCAAGAATAAATAGCTGCCTTTGACGCAAGTGTCGTGCTCGACACAGGTTGTAAGTCAACCACTTAACGGCATGCCAGCGCTCTTTTCAATCTTCTTCGTTGTACACTTTACTCCCTTTTTCTTTCACAAAGGTTGTCAACCGCTCGAAGAAAGACGAGCTCTCTTTAAACGCTTGCAGATCCGAGAACGTATTTCGTACAGAGCTATAACTCGATAGGCATTTCTTTACTAAATTATCATCTTCCATCACTTCTTGCCAGGAGTTTTTAGTACGTAATAGCTTCACTAGATCGGGACCCCGGCGTTTACCTTCGGCAGATTTAGCACGGTCTTTTATTAACTCTAGGGATTCTTCCCCCCAGACTGTAGGATTTTGGTCTTCCTTCAACAAATAGCGTAAAATCGTATTCCAGCCTTTATGGAAACTTACGTTGCACTGGTGACCTTCAAATTCTGAAAACAATTTGCGTATAATTTGGCAAGCCGTGTATTTGCTCGCGTTTTCATTCCAAATACCCACATGATAATGGACACCACCTAATGAGCTATGGCTCTCCCTGCTAATAACGATACTCCTGCAAATAAATGTCTCTACCTTTAGTGATATCACTAATTCTGCCGATAATTTCTTACGCTCTAAGGTCTTTTCCGCATGGTTACCAAAATGTATTGGCGAACACTGCTTCTTGAAAGGTGGCGGGCTTTTACATGAAACACACGTGATTGTGAAAGTAAATAGAAGCAATGAATAGACCCTATATACTGCAAAAACAGACCATTTACCGCAGACGATTTGGAAAAAATCCTTAGCTTAGGATCGTCAGAGCTGTTTTTACAATTTCCAACGGGAGATTAAATGGGAACCACGCGAGACATTTAGAACAGACGATTCGCCGTTACCAGGGTTAGCGGCGAATCGTCTAAAAGGAACAGAAACACAACCATCACCATTGCCATTAATCCAACCATCATCATTGCCATTAATCCAACCATCAACACTACCGTAGTTCTTCTTATCGCGCACGCTATAGCCAATACTACTCAACAATTTGCTAGGATCTACAGATCGAGGCCTATGGAAGATACGAGGATTATTAGTGTTAGTCTGCGTATCGTCATCAATTTTTGTCTGTGTCTCACAAGGGTTGCCAGTGGTACTCTCAGTCTCCGCATAATAATAACTGTCCTGGACCTGGTTCTCACCAGCTCTATAATGATCCGCCAAAACTCTCCGATAATTACTTTAGCAACTCGGACATATGGAATTCACTTAAGACTAATGAGGCCACCGCCAATGATGACAAGGATGAGATAGAGGATTACGATGCTGACAGCACTATTGATAATAGCATTCCCGAGGTTAGATACGACCCCGACCACAATTACACGGATGTTCACTGCAACGACGAGGCCGACCCTGGTACGCCCCTCCCCGCCGATGTCGGTAATGACTATGATTTCCTACAGGACTACAACGATGATACTACCACTAAGGTTGATAAGCCTTGCTGTATTCACGATACCTGCTCTAAGGCGGAGGATAATAAACCGTTCGATACTGATTTCTCACATGCCTACTTGGATGATACTAGCTCTAAGCCTAGCTGTACTCACGAAGCCCCCCCTAAGCGCGATAAGCTGATCGATGTTCTCGGTAGTCTCTTCGACCAAAGAACCGATATAAGCGTGAAGATAGAGGGCGATAACACTGCCCTTGATTCCGTAGTTTTTAGTTTAGGATCGCAGTCTCGGCTCTCGGGAACTGCACCGATAGATATCTAGGGATGGAAATCCTCGATATCACCTCTTGTAAAGGTGAAATCGAAACTAAAGGCTCGTAACCTCTCATTAAAGGCCTTGCGCTCTTGTTCAAAGGCCGAGCGCTCTCGATAAATGTCCATACGCTGCTTTTCGCATTGCGCCTGGAAGGCCCAACGCTCATCATCTAAGGCTGGCTTTTCGCGTTCTTCTTTCAAGGCCTGTATCTCTTGTTCCAAGGCCCGTATTCGCTCAGAGGCATTCTCACGCTCTTGCTCCAAGGACTTTCGGTATTTCTCACGCTCTTCCTCCAATACCTGTGCAATACGCTCTCGTAGCATATTGTCGATCGTTTTCCGAACGGCAGGGCTAATCTCGCCTTCCAGGTCCATCCGACCTTGTGCACTTGCACAGGGCTTGTCTTCCGGTGGAGTCAAGAGAGTGGGTTGTTGAGGGCTGGAAGGGGCTTGGCTCGTTACTGACGAACCGGGGGTTTTCTCTAAAGAGACGGGTATCGACGGCTTGTCCGGTCTCGTCACTGACTTTTCAGAGACCTTCAAGGGTGCGGTGTCCACCCATCTACCGGGAAGGACGGAAAGATCTATATTCTTTTTTCTGTCAGACAGTTGCAGAACCAGAACCAGAATCAGATGTTGCAGTACCCAAAGAACCTTACAATGAATCAGATGTTGCAGTACCCAAAGAACCTGAATCAAATGTTGCAGTACCCGAACAAGCCTGGTACCTGTCATCTTGGGTCATCATTGCCTTGGGGTTTGTGACGGGTGTATGTCTGGCTTACTTGTTACACAGGCATGATAGTGGTAGTAATGGAAATGGTAACGGAAATGATAGCGGGATCGGTAACGGAGGTAATAACGGGATTGGTAATGAGAGTAATAGCGGTGGTGATAGCCGGGATTGGCAGTTCTTTGCCCGGTGTACTTCATCAGATTGTCGATGTCATTAGCAATGACATAAGCAGTAACAAGAGTCCTGAGATTTTACCTGTCGATATCGGTAACGAAAGGATACCATTCGAGGATTTAGACAGATTTAGCTTCAAATTATGGATAATTCAGTGGGTCAGTTTGATATGTGGTCGCGTATTGGCCAATCGATACCGACAAGTAGAGGATGGGGGAAGACAAGTAGAGGATATGGGAGGACAAGTAGAGGATATGGGAGGACAAGTAGAGGATAGGAGAGCTCAGATGGAGACAGGAACTCAGATCGAGACGGGAACTCAGATCGAGACGGGAACTCAGATCGAGATGGGGGCTCAGACAAATGGAGTAGAGCTAGTGCACATGGGAACTCAGACCTCGCAAGTGCATGCGGAAACTCAGATCGAGGTAGGAACTCAGACTGAGATGAATATT
Source organism: Cibotium barometz (assembly GCF_041138505.1). Lineage (NCBI taxonomy): Eukaryota > Viridiplantae > Streptophyta > Polypodiopsida > Cyatheales > Cibotiaceae > Cibotium > Cibotium barometz. Next base: position 235,142 of record NW_028229454.1, on the reverse strand, counting down.
CTGATCGAGCAAATGTATTTGAGCGATAACCCGGAAATAAGAACAGATATTCACAACTTCGCTAGTACGATTATGGGGGTGTTTTCACATTCCGGCTCATTCGATTACGAACAATTCATCCTATTAACCTTATGTATATATAGTTTATTACTGCCTGTGATCGCGAACGATGGCGTGCCCTACTTATTGAACATGCTTCGTTCATTAACTGAAAGCATGATTCCACCAGCAACTTCTCCAGAGACCTATTCAGAATTGTCATCTTCGACGTCAGCGTCGAGTATCGCATCGATTAGTCAATACGTGAGTATTCATGATTGTGCCGCTTATGACCATACAGATAGTAGTAGTGTCGAATCACCAACACGTCTCAACCTGGGAATACCACAGGATAATCCGGAGATTACGCCTAACGAGGAGAGCTTGCCTAACGATGATATCACGCCTCTCGAGGAGAGCTTGCCTAACGATGATATTACGAATATTCTTAGGAGAACCCTTATGTTTTCATAAGGCTCCGACCTTCGAATCCCGAATGGTACAAAGAACAGATAATACGGACACAAGAAAGTAATTAAGATGAGACGAATGATGATTAACTGTATATGGATTAGAGCTCCACCTACTTAAAAGTAGGCCTCTTATCAGCAATAGCACCAGGGCTACTATTAGAGATAGAGAGGTTCAAATCCTCTTCGCTGAATTCAATAAAACCAAAAAGGAGGGGGGATTCATTAAGCCCCCATCCCGAAGTGCTGTAGGCTTGGGCCAGCATGCACCTATCCATTCTTTCTGCACAGTCAAAGGGATCTATGGGTATTCTTCCTTTCACCCGTACAAGTTACTTTCCATCCTATTTCTTGGGTTCCTATTCGTGCTTTGAGTAGTTTCGTCTATCCGCCTCTCCAGACACAGTATCTTAAGTACCGATGATGGTGACCACATCTGCTGGCATGTGATTTTTGAACGTAAAGTCGAGTCCTTGTAAATAGGCGGAGCCAGGTGCTCTTATTTTACAACGATAGGGACGATTGGTTCCATTACTGACTGGGAACACACCAGATTCTCCTTTAGGTGCTTCAGCTGCGGTATGGATAGAAAGAGCTGGTACAAAAAACCCTTCTGTATAAGGTTTGAAATGGTGAATTGGAGATTCCATGGATTGTTTCATTTAAGGTCATGATGAAGGACATGGCTTACGATCATCGGCTTTAATCGTGCCGCTGAGCATTTAATTGAGACGTTGTACAATGATTCAAATACTTTATCACGTCTCTTCAATACGAATACAATAACGATCGTAGCAATCTCCCCTGGTACCCACTGGTACGTCGGAATCCGATTAGTCATGAACATCGTGAGGTGCTGCTTTTCGCAAATCCCAGCATACTCCCGGTTGGGATAGGTAGGCCCCTTCGTCGGGCTTTCCCCCCCTGGGAACCGTACGTGAAAGTTTCCCTTCATACGGCTCGAATGCATTCCCAGAGGCCCGCCCCTGTAACGCGTCTGCAGGCGCTTGGGGATGAAGGGCATTCCTGGTTCATGCGTGAGCGTCCATAGCACCAGATTTTGGATTGATTGGCGGGGATCCGGCTCATTTTCCGCCAGCACAAACAGCAAAAAGATTTTTGCTTGCCTCAGGCCACTTACCGCGTGGCCCGCAGCGGAGAGCAACCGTGACCAGTGGAGTCGGAACGCGCGCTACATCCGCAGCAAAAGGGATGTAGTTCCGACGCGTAGGTTGAGGGCTCGTGCTAGGCTGGCCAGGACTAGTTACTAGTCCGCGGAGCCTGTAGGAATTTCTTTCCAGATCTCCATACTTCCGTACCGTCACAATTTTACGAAAGGCAGGTTGTTCACCTTAGAGCGCTGCTTCGCCCGATTAAACTCTGTGCTTAAAGCCTTTATGCCTCCCTCTTTGCTTTAATCGATTTGTGCCACTTTACCCAAGTGGGCCACCCTTCAATTCAATTCGATTCAAAAGGTGCGGGTCACGTACTCTTATCCGAGCAGGCTCGGCCCTTGCTTTTCGGGTCTTTCTCCACCCATACCTCGTTACATGCCTAGCCCTTACGGACGCACAGATGAATATGGGCTTACCATGTTCCATCAATGGCATCTAACCTATGCCGATTTCGGCGGACTGTGCTCTACCCCGGTGAACCCATGCGGTTTCGACGTGCCCAGAGGCCAAAGGCGAATCCGTTCACGGTCCGTCAGACTAACCAGTCGAAGGTGGCCCTAGCCTTGCCTCGGTCATGCTTTACTGGGCTTATACACATTTGCTTACGCTGCCCCCTCTTTAGCTCACCCTAGCCCCCATCTTGAGGGACGTTGTCCTCAAGGCTTCACACCAAGTCTTTACAGTCAAAGCGTGCTTGAGCAGGGTCAGGCAGAACCGTTGCCCGATGGGAACCTCCCCCATATTGCTATCGATGTCTTCATGTCGCACAGCCTCTTAACATTACACCACTGAATCCCCGATCCAAAGCTTACTATGCAGTGACGGTACCGATATCCACTAATCGTTATTTCCAGATACGGTTGTTGGTTGGCGTTTCCTCCGATTCGTCAATACGAGAAGCAAATTATTGTGTGAATGGAAAAGTGTCTCCACTCAAGCCCAGAGGCAGATCTTATGCCACTCCACCTGGTCATATATAACTGGCATGCATCCTAGCTCCCGAGACCCTTTCATAGGATTCCAAAGGTTTTTCTCGCTCTTCAAAAGCCCACGGAGACAGAGTTGATGCTCCCACATCCATGGCATAAATAGTTAAAGCAGGTAAATGATTTGGGATTCGAGTTGTTTCACGAAATAACACTCATATATATTGAGCTCATAACGGTACCTCGCAATTGCAAGGTCTCTCTACAGCTGAAGGATAAGCGTGTTCTTAGGCCATCATGGGAACGTAGATAGGGTTGAAAGTTACTCGATGCCAGCTGCTGCTGTGTCGCACACGTTCGCTCGCGTCACATACACAAGTGCTCTCTGAACCGTGCGGGATGGTCACCCATCACACGGCTCTCCAACTTGAGTTACCTTAAAAAAAAGGGGTTAAATTCTGGCGTTATCATGGTTTAGTTTCCGCCTCGCCGAAGAACTCCCATCCATGAGCATTTAGGTGACATCAGGACTAGAGCCTTCGTTTGTGAAGTCAACGGAGCAGCGAACGTGGGTCGAAGGCCCGAAGGGCTAGGGAGAGTGCGGGGCGCGGCAAGCGCTCCTTTACCTCGCAAACAGAATTAGGGGATAAAGCGCTGAGTCGTGCTCTGGCCAGGACGGAAGGACCCTGGAAGTCGTGCATTCTGGCAACATCTTCGAAGGGTTGACTGGCCAATTCCCTATCTGGGTGTTCTGACTGGCACAAACTCTGCCCGGCACTGCTCAAGTGTGCGGCGTCGGTCTGTCCGCCGATTTAGGCCCCTTCCCTTCTGCGACACTAGCAGCACCCTATGCTTACACGGTTCCCGAAGCGGAAGGTAGGCAGGTACTACGAGCCCTCTGTCCCACACATCTATCCGGAAGTGTGGTTCACCGGTTTCACCGAATGCTCCTATCTCTCGGCAAAGGTCGTGTGAGTGTGCAGTTACGCTTCAGATGTTTGCTATACCCATATCGAATCCCAGTTTCCCTTATCCCCGGTGCACTCGCTTTGGATCTTCAACACACAAGGAGAGACGCGGTAGGGAGAAAGCCCTAGCTGCCCAACACGTCCGGCTGATCGTTCCGCTGGCATCTCGCATTCACGATACTCCCCATTCAACTGCCACTTAAGGGTGTAGTTGGAGATACGCCAAGAGTTGGCTATTCCCGGTTATCTCCTTTTACGACATGCTGTTGCCGTCGTCATATCCTATACGTCGATTAGTAATACCCGCTCCTAGTGGGTTTTTGCAGTACCCACCTCCAAGGAGGACTTCATTCGGTGACTTCACGGTCGCCCTCCAAACGATCAGAATGAGGTAAAGCTTAGAGATACGTTTTATACTCGATTAATTTTTCCGTGCCCCTAGTTGGGTAGGCGCCGGTCCTTCGTTGGCCGGATCCCCCCAACGGAACCGTACGTGCAAGTCTCCCCGCATACGGCTCGCGCCATTTCTTACGGGGCGGCCCGGCATTCATTCGCTGGTGAAACGTATCTCGTTTGGTAGCTTATGTGCGTACGATTGCTGCCCCTTTGTTTCGTAACTCCCTTCCAGGGTCCCCCCGTTAAAGAGGATACTTTCCCCCGGAGGGAGGAGGAAAGCAAATTATCCTCCCTGTAGGCAGCGCCGTCTGTCGTACCGTAAACCCGCCAAGGCCCTGGCCTCGGGCCCGGCCCGTAGGTCTAGCCGCGGTAAGGCCGGCTCCTCATTCTCACTCCTTTCTCCAGCTTGAACAGAAGAAATCGGCCTCTCCATTCCCGTCAAATGACCCGGCCTTCCCGGCTCGACCGCTTGCCTGGTTACGCTTCCGTAGCTTCGTCGGTTCCCGTCCCGGGTTGCTTTTCTTGTACGCTTTCGGTTCAGCTAGCGGGCCTACCACGCCTCGCGCCTGCGTCTTTGCCAGACAGTATTTGCCAGTAGTGCCATCCCACCCGACCTGAGGATTTGGTCTGTCCCTTGCGGTTAGCCTACCCATCCCAACATGAAACAAGTGTAGGTTGAAACGGAACCCCGGGCCGGTTACACGTTCCACTGTGCCGAAATGCGGAGGGTGCTGGTCGTGATAGTCACCCCGCGGGGTATGCGCGTGCGCTCTTGACGGGCACTCCAGGACCCGCCAACGCGTTCTTGTTTCCGAGAAACCCCGGTGGTTGGCTCGTGAGATAACCAAAGGAAGTAGAGGACTAAGGTTCTCCCTATCATTTATGCTGACCTCTGATATAGATAACGAGGCCACCTTCACGACCTTCTCCCTTCCTTCCCTTAGGCGGTTCGCCCCACTTGAGTTGCTCGACAAACCGACTCGGTGCTTACGACGCGGAAGTTGCCTTCACGCGCCACCCGTGCCAGGGAACAAGCGGAGCATCGCTAACGGCGTGGGATATGCCGACTCGGCGCCAGCAGCTTCATGCCGCACTGGAGTAATCCAATATGCGGTTCCGCACGTTCTACCGCTTCTCCATTCGTTTCCGATACTGATCGTGAAACACCATGAGCAGCAAGGTGTTAAGGTCCAGGATTCGAAGTGAAATTCTTGATTTGCCTGTTAGACGCCGTATTGAACCATTCTTGCTTGTTCCTCCCACCAGCCCACGACCGGACTCGAACCGGTTAGTTTCCCGGTACATAGGAATGCTCTATCCTTTGAGCTACGTGAGCCAAAATAGCCGCTGCTGTTTCTATTACTAAAAAACAAAATTGCTGATCGTCGTGTAACCCCGAGAAATCCGCATTCCAAATTGGGGAAAGGGAATGTTCCTAGGGCCCAATAGGCGAACAAGTGCAGTGCTTCGTGGCATCATGTCACGAGTAACTCCGTAAAGAGTGGCTCAAGCAGTAAGCTACCAAAGGGCCGCTGTAACGATCCTAACGGTTCTTTTTGGGCTCTACCTAGGGTTGGGTTGGAAAACCCGCCATCTCCGGGTTCGATTAGCCTTTTACTCCTAACCACAAGCAAGTTGTCTCCATATAATGCCATACATGTGGGTTCGGTCCGTTCCACCTTCTTATCAACCTGCTCATGGCACCCGGTCTCGGGTCTTTTTAAAAGAACTTCCCATGGTTTACAATTTGCTTTCACTATGCCTACTCGGAATCAATTAAGCTTGCTATTGCAAAAAACGCCGGTACACTGTGACCCCGATGGCGCCAATTGCTTGTGGTATACAGAGAACTTTTCGAGATTGCCCGACCCGACGAGGTACTTTGTTCTTGGAAGTGGGGAAACCCAGCAAAGTGGCTGGTTCACCCCAAAGCTACTTCTATGGCGAGTAAGGCGAACTCTCCACCAAATGGCACGTTGCATTTATTTAGATGTGAAGAATTACGGTTCCGTAACCGGTGAGATGTTGAAGGGTTTAACCACTTTGTTTTTCAATTTTCGTAAAACGAACTACTGTTTGAAAGTGGATAAATCAGCTGATTTTATCAGTAAAATCTTAATTAGATTGTCCAAGGAACGTGCCAAGCGCCAATCTGTTGAGGACCAGACGCAGACGGACGACCCTTTGTTTTTACGTGATACCGATACCACCCTAATACGTGATAAACCCTTAAATAACACCCCTAAATCTACTTTATTAGACCCTGGCTTACCTGACTCCATCCATCCTGTTTCTATTTCATCTTCGCCTTTGGAAAATGTGTCTTTGCCTGCTGAGGGTCAATCGCCCTCAGCCCCCCTTAAAGCTAATGGTAATGGAGAGAAAGCTAATGGAGAGAAAGCTGATGGTAATGGAGAGATCATTCGTAAAGCCGAGGACTTAGCTCGTAAAGAATCAGTTTCCACCGTTGTTCTACCTCCGCCAAGTATGCAATCAAACCGTAAGCCTGATACAGCCTTATCTTCAAGTGCGCACCCAGCATCAAACACTGTCTTGGATTTCTTCAAATCCCTGTGGAAGGAGTTTCCTACTATCCCGGTCGGTTTATTGCGAGGTTTACTTCCCTTACCTGTTATCCTATCTCTGGGAGTGGGAACAATCGGTGGTTTGTCTTCCAACGTTAAAGAAGTAGTGAGATTAGATGATAGGCCGATGATCATCTTAACCTTGATGGCAGCTTTAGTAGTCTCGTATGCCTTGAATTCTAGAGAGAATCGCACGGTAATATCAAAAGCCTTTTTACAGGTGATGGTAATATTCCTTTCGATCCATTACCTACTCGATATTTTTGGTATCAAGGTTGGGTTGGCCCCGACGCTTGATAAAAACGATGAGAGAAACCCCGCAGCTGACCTCGCAGTTGGGTCCGATGAGATAGACTCTATCGAAGCTGCTGCTGCTGCGTCAGACGGTCCCTTGACACAACCCAATGCTGATACGGTACAACCTAATGCTGATACGGTACAACCCAATGGTGATACGGCATGGTATTCTAGTAGAAAGTTTTGGGGGTGTGTATTATTTGTAGGACTAACGGTAGTAGCGGCTGTTTACTATTTCAAAGGATTCGCGCCCATCTCTCCTGACGATATGAACTCGTTTACAACCGTGGGGATTGACAGTGTTAGCTCTGAACAAGTATCATTAGGTCAGACCGTGTCAGAAAGGGTGAATTCGGCAGCATTTAGGGCTGAACTTCAAAATAGAACCTTAGAGGAAATACTGTCTGATATAGCAGCAGCGGGAGATGTAGCCCGGCTACAGCTAGAACAAATGACGGGAGTTACGCAAGATTTCATTCAACTGCATAGTAGGGTTGATAATAGAAATGATAGGATGACAGTCCTGCTCAAGGGTATAGTGTACCTTGTCAGTCTAAGGTGGGTATTTTCTCGACTTCGACATAATTCAGCACCAGCTGAAGATTTAGCACCTGCTGAAGCACCTGTTGTAGGATCTGATGTGGTCAATGAGTTTATGTCGTTAGAAAGGCCCTTTTCGTTTGATTCTGCAATATCTATTCAGAATTTCACTACCGAAGCAGTAGCGTCAGCCATGGACGTGGCTCAGACCGACGAAGCAGCAGTCGTGGACGTGGCTCAGACCGAAGCAGCAGCCACCTACGAAATATCTACTCAGACCAATGATTTGTTTATGGATCGAGCCTATACCGTATTACGGCCAGCAATTGATTCAATGGGTGAAACCCGTTTATTAGCGAGATTACGCCGTATAATCGATATAATTGGTGGATCATTGTCATCGAGTGATGATGATGAGGATGGAGTAGGCTATGTCTCTGCGGAGACCTCTACTCAGGAGCTCGCTACAGGAACATCTACGGAGCTCCCTACGGAACTCCCTACAGGAACATCTACGGAGCTCCCTACAGGAGGAATATCTACGGTAACAGAATTGCCATCAACTAGTACAAACCCCGGGCCATCAACTAGTACAAACCCGGGTGGGTTAGAATTGCCATCAACTAGTACAAACCCCTTATCGGGTAGGTTAGAATCTTCAGCTGAAGCTGACTATACCCCGCTAGACGGTGACTTTATTAGAGTGGTAGACAATCCTACTTACCAGCCTACATCCTCATTAGATACCGGCAGCCCCTCTTCACCCCTTCCTGTCGACGACAATGGAAACCCATTCCATCGACACCAACTATATTGTGTAAAAAGAGTCTTTTTATACTTGTGTGAATTGCTAGAACAACTGTGAATTGATAGAACAATGAATATTATTACTAGTACTATGAAGCGCTATGCGGTTATCCGCTGGCCATTCTATGATTATCGTGAAAGACAGAGAGCTCCACCTGTCTAGGCTAGGTAATCCCAGCTATAGCTATAAGGGAGGGATACCGGTTCGGTTACCATGTTTCAACAGCTCTTCTCTGATAAAGTGTCTCGGCAGCTCTCGGAAGGGAAGGGAAGGGAAGGGAAGGGAAGAGAAGACCTTCCGGCTGCCGCCTTATCGCATTCCACAATGAGTAGGTGGCTGCCGACCGGACACGTAGTTTACACGTTTTCGATGGCGCCTCGTACTTTGTGGCCTACCGGAGCGACAATTTGACCATCAGATGATTCATATATCGTGGTGAATGATTACACCCCTTCGGCCCTACCGCATAATTGCCATGGTTCAGATTGTAGCGGTAGCCCTGGCAAGGCAACTCTTGAAGAGAGCATTAGATGAACTAGCTGCCGTTCCGTTGTCCACAGATGAACTAACTGGACACGGCCTTATCGCATTCAACAATTTGACTGTCAGATGACTAATCTATCGTGGTGAATGATTACACCCCTTCGGCCCTACCTTTAAGTGGTATAATTGCCATGGTTCAGATTTACCCGGCAGCCCAATCCAGGCTAAGCACTAATCTTCCCTTTCCTTCCCTGGTGGTTCGCGTGCTAATGGATGGTGCATAAGATCCGGCAGCCTACCGGGTGCCACTTTGTCCCTATCTATCTTTCCGTCTTCTTTCTTACCTTTCATCTCATCTACACGGTTACTTGGCTTCGAACCTTTGTCGGCACTTTGACGGATCTCGCCCTGTGTCCTTTGCTCCGTAGGCATTGAAGCCATGGTTTCGCTCTTGCCCTCGTTCCCTTGGTCCTCTTTCAAGGCACTCGAAGGTAGGTTTTGTATCCTTTGTTCTAAAGCTCGAAACCGTTCAAAGAACATCTCACGTTCGACTCGTAGTTGTTCAAAGAGCATCTTACGTTGTTCCTCGAGCACCTCACGTTCGACTCGTAGTTGTTCCTCGAGCACCTCACGCGCAGAACGTTCGATTAAGAGTTGTTCCTTGAGCTTCGTAACTGTAGAATGGAGCCCGGCTACATCTGATTGGTCGGACTTGGAATGGTTAGACCATGACTGCGGCATGGCGGGCGACTGCGGTATGGCTGGCTTGGATTCTGACTGCGGTATGGCTGGCTTGGATTCTGACTGCGGTATGGCAGGCAATTGGGCGGGCGACTGCGGTATGGCAGGCAATTGGTTGGATGAAAGGCCTATTTGTGATTTCGGTTTCTCTTGTCTCGTCACTGATGAATCAGATATCTTTAAGGGTAAGGTACCAACCCATCTATTGTTCTTATCAATCACGAGGTTTCTTTTTGTTGAAGGATCAATGCCTAGATTTAACATAATTGATGAACGATAAATATTGAGTTTCGACCAATTAATCTTGAAATTAGACTCTACAGTAGTTTTGATAACTCGACCCATATTCCTATACTGTTCTATGAACCATGAAAGGTCTACCTTGCCCCTGGCTAAGCCTTTGTTACGGATTATGTTCTTAGAATCATCTAAGACCAGCGCATAGCATTTAGGTGCTAAGAAGTATCCCTCTACAACCTTATGCTCTAGTTTGAGTTTTCCTAGTTCATAGGAAGACACTTCCGAGTCTGGAAGTGGTTTGTCCAAAGCCACCGAATCAGTGTCGGTATAATGACATCCCGGTTTTGATATGTAAGGATACATGTGTATCCGAGCATATGCGGTGATTGCAGCCGACATCTGCACCGCGGATGAGCTATTATTATCGAGCATGTTCTTCCTGTGTAACAAGGATGTATTAATAGGATGACCACTCATTCTTTGCAGCATGCCCGTGTAACTTACAACGTAGTGGGTTTCATTCACCGGTGAAATCTCACTGAATTGATAAATTGACATTAATTGTTCAAGTTTTTCACGATCACAAATCTCTGTGATGTTGCATTCTGGTTTGATGCCGAACCTCCCGTACAGTGAGTTCATAGTCAATTTATGAAGGGAAGACATAACCTGGTCTCCTTTCTGTTTAGCTACCAACCTTTCCTCATAGATTTCCCTTACGAATTCAGAGAAAGGACTTTCTATCTTATCGAAGAGAAACCCGTGCCTAATTTCCACCTTATAACCTATCTTGACCGCTAGTTTTAACTCCTCCGTAAAGTAAACACCCGTAAAGGTCCCTACCGGGAACAGCAGAGTTCCAGTTTTTGGATCTTTGTAGGGAAGCAACGGCACTTCGATGGAATCAGGGCACGTCACTTTAGCTTCCACAAAGCCAAATAGCTGCTCCAGATCGCGGCCCTTTAAGTTACCATTCCATACTGGTTTTCCGCCTGGCATTGGCTTTGTCATTGCGTAGGGATATAATGAGTTGACATCGTAGTAGAATAACCCTTTCCCGTGGGGTATGTACACGTCAGTATGACCACCGTAATATCCTCGCCGAATGAAGGCTGCTCTATTTGGTTGTGGACGATATATAGGATTGGTACTAGGATAGTAGTGAGTACGGTAGATTTTCATAGCCATCGACGATACGGTCAGGCTATTTGTTATATCCACCATATATCGATTCCAATATTTCTCTTGTGCTTTCCTAAGCACTCCCGCCAGAATTAGGATATCCTGCTCCAGATACTTGATCAATTCCTCTTTTTTATCTGAAATATTGAACTCATTCAGTTCGTCGTAAGGGATTGATCCCTTGCAGCCCAACTCAGGGCACATTGTCTCTACTCTTATAGGCTTTTTCGGTATCCTTAAGTTCGTCCTTGACCGTACTTTTGCCAGTTGCCTACATAACTTTCGGGAGGCTATAACGGAGGCCTTGTTAACCCACTGGCAAGTCCCCAATTTCAAGTTAAAAGATTTCTCAGAGACATGTTTCAAAAGAGTCGGGGCTACCTCTACCCAACATCTTTGTAACCCTATACAGTCTCTAACTATACTATACTAGATTGGTGCATTGGCATCCTACCGGGACTGGCTATGCAACTGATATTACTAAACCCGTCTAAAATTGGCATTACTAACTCTCTTTTTACTACACTTTCGTTCTTCTTTCCCTATTCATAATCTTTATGGTATAGATGAAATACTCGTCCTCGCCATTCATCTGAATTAACCTTGGAGTACACAACTGAATTAGAAAAATCTGTGTCATGCATTGGTAGTAACAATTGGTAGTAATAACAGCTTGACCTTCTCGAGGTCCCGTGGTACAATTTTCTTTCCACGGAACCTGGACTTCTGATCCGGTCCACGGAAGAGGGAGGAAATAGGATGCAGGACTTGACTTAGTCGCTCGTCACGGAACAAGCTAACTAAGCCAGAATCACCGAGACAAGTAACCTCTTTTCTTTTTCGTATATATCCCTGGTTTCCTTTCTCACTGCTACTTCAGCATCATCGCTACTAGCGGGCCTCAAGCAGTCATCGGATCCTATCCCATAAAGATACGTATCCTTACTCACTTACTTATTAGGTAGTTAGGTAGGTTACCGAATCTTTCTCAGGCAGCCTCGTTGGAACGAAAGAAAGAACGAAAGTCAGATATCGAAGCTGTCTTCATTTCAAAATGGATTCCTTATCGAAGGGTAATTAATGATATGGATAAGCCTATACCAACTCGTCAATCTCCTCTATATTTGACCCGTTTCATATTACTCAAATGAAAACAAGAGACTCATTAGCGAATCTACCCAGCAATTTGATAGATTTTCCATTTCTCTATCCGTGCTACTTATTAATAATACTGAGGTTTGGGAAATGAAGGGGGCATAAAAGCAAAGATTTGGAAATGACAGGGCTCCGTCTCCATGAGATACTTCACGATGTCCACCCTCCCGCTCCTCTTTATGGGCTCTCCGTACCCGCCCAAGCCCACCCCAATAACCACCCTTCCTTGGGATCTTCTCTTCGTCACTATGTCCCGGTACCCCTGGGACCTGTAAGAGTCCTCAAATGCGTCCCCAAAAGAGCAGTAAGATACCGGTTCTGTCCCTTGCGTCTCCGCGCACATACGATTCGTATAACGACCCGCTTAAGGGCACCTTCCTCGCTCCCAAGGGCATCTCTTGGCCCGGGCAATATATCACCTTGGCGAACAACCATTCCAACACCCCCGAGGAGTCTAGCCCGCCTCCGCTCAGCTCATTGATAGCCTCCACACACTGCCCTATCCGGGACTGCTCGGCCGGCATCGCCAATGCCCAGTTAACCAGCCCGCTAGCGTCCTCCTTAAGCTTCTCTAGGAGAAGCGGGTCTCGCCGCGCGGCGGCCTTCGGCGTCAGCAGGTACAGCATGCGCCGCCTAAAGCCGCTGGTCCGGTCTTGCACACTCCACTTCGCGTTGGAGGTAACTAGGAGGAGGGCCCGGATAGCTAGAGAGAAGATCCCCCCGTTCTTGATCTCGACAGTCACCTTATCCCCCGAGATCCGTTTTTTTAGGATCGAGCATATCGCGTCGTTTACCTTGAGTGGTATATCCGGCAGCGTGATAAGCACCTTGTCCTGGATCGCCCTCATCTCAAAGCGGTTTGCTAGCCGTAGCACATCCAACGCGCAAGATGCCTCCCCTATGATGTGCTCCAACAGCTGCACCATCGTGGATTTCCCCGTGGCCCCTGGGCCCCGAAGGTACAGGCAAAACTGCTCGCTGTTATCCTGAGTGAACAGCAAGCGCAGGAACGCCCGTAGAACATTGAGTTTCAACGGGTCTCCTGCTGTTAAGCTAAGTAAGAACTCCTTCTGTACCTTGGTGAGCTGTGTACACGGATTCAATGCGATCCCGCATTGATTAAAGGACCAAAGGCCCGGCCGCGGCGGCAACAGCTCCTTATCGTCACCCCGTACTACCAGGACCCCGTTGGTAAAATGCACCCCTTTCAGCGGCTGGGGTGTCTTGTATAGCCGCTGCCTCAGGTACTCTTCGATAAGCCGGCGGAACTGGAGGGTCCCCATCCTCTTTCTTAGGGGAGGCGTGTATCTGCCCCTCATCTGAGTGATCTCGGCCTCGATCGCATTCATGATCTCGTAACAGGATCCGTCGTGGGTCGACCAGTATCCGTTCTCGTACTTGTACCACTCTCTCTCGGGCAGCCTGAATATCCACTTGTCCTCGAATCGCTTAGCCACCGCAAATGTGTTGAATTTATTGTTTTTTTATTATTTATTTATTTTTGTTTTTTAAATGTGTTGAATTGAAAAAAATTGAGTAAATAGATCTGGATCAACAAACTGTTCCCCGGAATCCAGAGCGATCACCGTTCTTTCATCTCTTTAATTCCGCGGGGACACATGACCGGCCGGAACCGCCGGGACCTTCAGTCCCAATCTATTTACTCAATTTCCCTTTCCGCAGTTTATAGTCAGGTCAGCCGGGACTTGTGTCTCCAGGTCTAAACACTTGACGACTTCTCGGGCTAGGAACTGCCATGAATGCTGGAGACTGCCCTGGGTATAAAGCACCGAGGATAAGACACAGATTGTACCTTTTCTTTTAAAGGCCAAATGCTTCTCACTTTTGAGTATGTTCGATGACCTGAAGCGAGAGATCGACGATCTGGGATTGGCCTTGGAACAGGATAGCAAGCCCTCGGTTGACCCGGATTCTGCCATTCGACATGGTTCCTCAGGAAGCTCGCTTCGTAGCCACCATTCGACACGGCAAAGTCCTCAGGTACTGATTTGCCCTTCAGTCGACCAACCGAAAAGCGATAGCGAGCCATCGGAGAGATACGAACGGGAAGTTTTCATCGATAGCGTTCCATGAATTATCGTATATGAAATGAATTGAACACGAATGATCCATCACTCGCATTCTACTAGGTGCTTGAGCGGGGCAAAGTCTGCATGGAAGGCCAAGCCCGCGCCTCGGCCGATTCGTATTATAGGAATGATCTCTGTATAACACCCCTCCTTTCGGGAACGAAACTTAGGCGGATATAGATTAACGGTAGATTATCTGCCTTCCAAGCAGAGGATATGGGTTCGATTCCCGTTATCCGCAACTGACAGGTAGGGCAAGGGATGGCTACAGGTCATGGCTACGGGAAAACGGTGCCATTTATTTGAAAAATATCGTATATAGAACAAACACAAATTAAACCATGAACCGCAAAATCGTACACAACATGACGTTGGGACGGGTGAGTCTCACACACCCCAGGGTGGAGACGAATTTCTCCAGGGGCCCTGTCTCCCAAAAGCTGGCTATACTGGCGGTTGTTGGGGGCCCCACGTGGTTCAAGGTTTAACCACGGTTCAAGGTTTCTTTTTCCTGTCAATTTTACGGAAAACAGCGCCCAAGCACTATAAACTGCCATGAATGTCGGGAACACACACAAAAAACATAATAAAAGGGTTTATAGGTATCGGTCCTCGACCTCACTCAAGCTCGTATCAATCGATCGAATGAAGCATATTCGGAATAGAATGGTGAATTGTTCCTCGATAGCATTTCAACTATCGAAGAACAATCATTGCGCACCGGACAACGCTTGGAGGCAAGCGAAAGGGGCCCTTGTAAACTACGACTAACGTCTACTACCAGAATTCCGTTAGGAATTCTTAGTTGGAAACGTAGACGTTAGTCGTAGTTTCGGGGAACCAGTAGACGTTAGTCGTAGTCAAGGGCATTTATGCTAAGTAAACGGCCGTTCCGCCGGGACCTTTCGCTTAGCTCGATCCTTTACTAATTCCAAGGATTCCTCTCCCCAAACTGTAGGGCATTTCTGTCGTAGACTAACGTCTACGGGCTCGAATCCTCCTTCAGCAAATACTTGCAGATGGAGTTCCAACTCAAAGAGCCTTATGGCAGCTTGCGTTCAGTTGACGACCTTCAAACCAACTCGCTACACTTTGCGGCTGGCGTCTTCGTTCCAAATACCTACATGGTAATGAATGCCACCCAGTGAAGTATGACTCTCAAAGCTGATTATTATACTTTTGCAGGTAAACGCCCCGGTTAAGCGAGATATGAGCACTTCCGCAATTTGCTACGATCCGGAGTGGATTCTGCATGAGAAAGTGTCAATAGAATATATTTACGAATACTGCTGCCCGCTTACTCACGGATAAACACAAACGAATCCATACCGAAAGATACATATACACACGGAAACGGAAACGGACGATACGCCGAGGACGATTTGGGAGATTCTCATAACAATCGCGAAGAAAATGGCAAAAAGCTGGGAAAACGGACGATCGGACGATTCGCCGATACGCTTCCTCGCGATCTTATCTTCAAAGATCGCCCTTCGTTCATTAACATGGTTTCATACATCGGTTCACACGTTGGTTCATGTGCGAAAGAGATGAAAACTCTTTGGGCTTCATCGAAGGCTTCCTGTTGAAGGCTTCATCGGCACGTTTACTACAAAGAGCCTTGGCGTAGACTAACGTCTACGTTTCCAAACCTTTCTTTCTTCCTATCGGTTTACTCGGCTCTTTACTCCAGTCTTTTTGTTCCCCGAATTGACATGTCCATTCGGTAGACTTCGTCTACCTTTAAGGGATCTACGGATCTCGCTTGGCGAGTCAGTCTCTGTAGGGTGCGGTGCGAAACCCCGCTCTTGTCGCTAATGCCTTCCTTTGTGGAGTGCAAGAATTTCTGATGGTCTTCTTCTTTCGGAGGAACCCTCGGTACTCTTCTTCCGGGGAAGGCCCGTCTTCTTTCGGTTTGAATCCTCAGCTTTCTTCCAGAGCTTGAAGCCTTTCTTCTTCTCACAAGCAGAACGTTCGATTCTACGTTGTTCCTCGAGCCGTGCAGAACGTTCGATTCTACGTTGTTTTTCGAGCATCGTAACTGTAGAATGGAGCCGGCCTCATCTGATTGGTCGGGCTCGCCCTTGGTCAGGCTTGGACCCTGCCTGCTGCATGGAGGGCTCGAACTCTGACTGCGGCGTGGTGGGCTGCAGGTTGGATTCAAGGATTGCTCCAACGATTTGTGATTTCGGCCTATCTGGTCTTGTCACTGACGAATCAGAGACGAGAGAACGAGTGCCAAGTCATAAGCATATAATCGAAAAACAGACTAACAGACGAAGAAAGCAGGCAAGAACCGACAAAACTACGCGTGACCAGGCAAGCAGTCAAGCCTTCCCGGAAGGCCGGGTCATTCGACCGCATACTCCGTGAGAATGATTGGCTAACTAAACTAATATGATAACAGAAACTATATGGGACTTAAGTGATTCTGATCATGCCATTTACCCCGTTCCACCTAGCAGTGGCATAATTGGGCAAAAAGTGGCGTAATTGGATTCAGATTCATGTCCACCAGGCCAGGGTCGACTAATGGCTTGCTTGCTGCGTGAAGGGAAACCACCTAGAGGCAAGTGAGGTTGGTGCTTCTTCGCTAGCTGGCCAATCTCTAGCTGCCCAAAGCGACTTTCAGAATCCGCTTCAACACCGGCATCCCACCGAGTTCGGACGAAGTGTTTCCCGAAGGGAAACGGTTACCCATCAAAGACCTTTGAGCAGTCCTTTTAAAGCCTATCGACGTAATACGGGTAAGGTAAGGTCACCGGCATCACCTGATTTGACCACATTATGTCATCCCACATTCCGAGTGGAGTGCGCGAAATTCAAAGGTGGCGGGCCATTTATGCGGATTACCGATCCAGCCGATGCCTTCCAGGCGGGGTTGCAAGGGGCGCTGAGACCGGCTTTCGCTTGGTCAAAACGTTTCGTCCATGCGTTGTTTGGGCGTGCCTCGTAACTGCTGCCCTTTAAACTGCCATAAATATAAAGAAAGGTTCCTCGAAATAGGATGACTCAAAATATGCCTATCATAACTTTAACATCGGTGCAGATTCCTTATTTTCATTTAGCTGCCCCTACCAAGGCTTACGGGGGGGGGCTAGTTCGCGAAAACCATAGAAACAATGCAATAAGAAGAAATAGATTTAGTGCTCGTATGTGTGGGATGACCCGGTTTTACTGCTCTTCCCCCGATTCATCTGATTCGGGTTCCGGCACGTTGATAGAAAGATGGAGCGACCAGGTCGCTACGTTGAATTCAATCTCTTCTTCCCTAAAGGAAGGAGGGCTAGTTCGCGAAAACCATCTAACGGAGCTAAACCGTGTTGGCAGGGGCTTGTCCCGCGATGACATACCGGATATCGAGTGGGTCATCAGAGACGCGGCTCAAGCGAGAAGTTTACAGAATAATGGAGTAGATCGGGCCAGTCCACAGGTGCAACATGCGTTATCTAAGATAGAAGTAGCGCGGGATGCCGCGCATTTCCTAGAGGACGGCTCATCTATTCTTAGTAAGGATTCCCTAAAAAGAAATGTGCCGGGAGAAGGAGAGGCTCGTGCCGCAGAACTGCATAGGCTCTTAGAGGATCGGGTCATCCCGGCGGTAAGTGATGTAATTACCGCTTATGGGGATCTTATCGCAATTACGGCTACTGCGAATGAAGCTTCAACCTCAAACGGCTCGGATTCCGGGGATTCGATTAGCTCAGATTCGGATTCCGGAGGGGATGATTAGTGTAGTGGTATGGAGCGCACTAGAGAGGGTATGCCACGTTGCATCCAATAGTGAGGAAACGCAGAAATTGACCAAAAAACCGAGTTTGATCCTGGCTCAGAATGAACGCTAGCGATATGCTTAACACATGCAAGTCGAACGTTGTTTTCGCCCCGAGTCTATAGAACAGTTGAAAACAAAGTGGCGAACGGGTGCGTAACGCGTGGGAATCTGCCAAACAGTTTGGGCCGAATCCCAAAGAAACGAAAGCAAAAAAGCTTCGATAAAGCTAAAAAGCGCTGTTTGATGAGCCTGCGTAGTATTAGGTAGTTGGTTGGGTAAAGGCTGACCAAGCCGCAGATGCTTAGCTGATCTTTTCGGACGATCAGCCACACTGGGACTGAGACACGGCCCAGACTCCGTAGGGAGGCAGCAGTGGGGAATATTGGACAATGGGCGAAAGCCCGATCCAGCAATATCGCGTGAGTGAGTGAAAAACGTCGCTAACGCGAGGAAGGGCAATGCCGCTTGTAAAGCTCTTTCGTCGAGTGCGCGATTATGACAAGACTCGAAGAAGAAGCCCCGGCTAACTCCGTGCCAGCAGCCGCGGTAAGACGGGGGGGGCAAGTGTTATTCGGAATGACTGGGCGTAAAGGGCACGTAGGCAGTGAATCAGGTTGAAAGTCAAAGGCGCCAGCTCAACTGGCGGAATGCTTTCAAAACCAATTAACTCGAGTGGGATAGAGGGGAGTGGAATTTCGTGTGTAGGGATAAAATCCGGAGATATACGAAGGAACGCCGAAGTAGCGAAGGCAGCTTTCTGGGTCTCTACTGACGCTGGGGTGCGAAAGCTTGGGGAGCAAACAGGATTAGATACCCTGGTAGTCCATGCCGTAAACGATGAGTGTTCGTCCTTGGTCCGCGGATCGGGGGCCCAGCTAACGCGTTAAACACTCCGCCTGGGGAGTACGGTCGCAAGACTGAAACTCAAAGGAATTGACGGGGGCCTGCACAAGCGGTGGAGCATGTGGTTTAATTCGATACAACGCGCAAAACCTTACCAGCCCTTGACATATGAACACTTGACGTATGAACACTTGACATATGAACAAGTGTGCTTGTCCTTAACGGGATGAAACGAAAATTCATACAGGTGCTGCATGGCTGTCGTCAGCTCGTGTCGTGAGACGTTTTTGGTTAACTCCTATAACGAGCGAAACCCTCGTTTTGTGTTGCTAAGACATGCTGCTCCCAGAGGATCAATGTCATCATTCACCCTCGGCAAGCAGGAACATAGAACATGGGCTTCCGACGAACGCCGCACGGTTCCGACGAGCGAGCCGCCCGGTAATGGGTGGTAAGTGAGCCGGTACCTGCCCATGAATCTGCGTTCAGTCAGCGGCCGGGATTGATGACACTCCCTCTGTGCCGATGTTGCACTCACAAGAGACTGCCCGTAGTTCTACTATGGAGGAAGGTGGGGATGACGTCAAGTCCGCATGGCCCTTATGGGCTGGGCTACACACGTGCTACAATGGCAATTACAATAGGAAGCAGGGCCGTAAGGCGGAGCGAATCCAGAAAGATTGCCTCAGTTCGGATTGTTCTCTGCAACTCGAGAACATGAAGTTGGAATCGCTAGTAATCGCGGATCAGCATGCCGCGGTGAATATGTACCCGGGCCCCGTACACACCGCCCGTCACACCCTGGGAATTGGTTTCGCCCGAAGCATCGACCAGAGATCACCCATTACTAAAGTGTTCCATGCCTAGTTGAGTGTGGCCCATTTTGGTATTGGTGGTCTTCTTGGCGCATATCACGGTTGGGTCAGTGACTGGGGTGAAGTCGTAACATGGTAGTCGTAGGGGAACCTGTGGCTGGAGGGAATCTCAAAGGGAGGCGCCAGCGTCCTTTCATTAACTGTACTAACGTTGATAAAGTCAATTCGTTGGGTAAATGGCTTCCGCGGGTAAGCGCTATGCGCGAGGGGGAAGCGCTTCCCCGCGGAACCGGGATTGAAACCTACGACCAATCGGTTAACAGCCGACCGCTGAGCTACCGAAGAGAGATGCAGGGAATTTAGTCCCATATACATTCAAAGACTTTCGAGCCGCCTCATGACCTGTGAGACGTTAACTATTCGAAGACCCTTTGCTTTCTTCGAGATTTCATGAACCTCGCTAACTAAATTGGAGATGAGAAAAACGTATAGTCTAATCTCGATCGAAAGACAAAGCTTCCTTTCTTCGTCCTTGCCTAAGGTGATTAAGTAGGTACAATTGGTTCCAGGGCTAATACGTTACCTGCCGGGGAGGGGCTGGCAAAAGGAAGGGAAGGGCTGAAAGATTCGTTCTATTTACCCAATTTCCTAACACACTGCTTGCCAGTAAGGAGAGCGAGACAGACGAAGCTCTTAGGGAAGGGAAGGGAAGGGAAGGTCAAATTCCTACTTTCGGCAGTTCTACCATTCATACCCGTCTACCTGTCCATAGGAATTGTAGCCTACTTACTGGATCCGTCGAATAATAGATCGTTATTCGAGACAATTAGTAACATTATGCATAGTTTGGGCCGGCAGGAGAAGTATCGCATCCGTACGAGAAGGAGATACCACCTACAGAAGTATCACATCCCCCCTAACCAGCGGTATCGCCCTCTCAAGATTCCGGTGCAGCAGCAGGAGCAGCAGAAGGGGCCTGGTATGAAAAATACCTCAAGTTGGCAGCTGTGACAGTAGGTGTGGCAGTGGTACTGTACATCTCACATTGCAATTACGCTCCCATAGATCCATCGGATATGGAAAGATTCGGCTCCGAGGCAACCCACAGTATCAGCAACCTAGCCACTTCACAGAATGAACTCAACCTGGACCTTTCCAGTCGAGTCGAGCAGTTGAATGCGGTTACAGAATCGATTAATCTACATTACGTAGAGATTCTAGGATCCCTTAGAGAGGCTGGAGATGCGGCTAGGGAATGCATTGATAGATTAGGTGGCACGTCGGAAGTGCTAGAACGCATTCATGATAGGGCCGATGCCATTAATGAGAGGTCTGACGCTGTCATAAGAGGGATAGCCTTTCTGATGACTTGAAAAGGGATTTGAAATTTACCATTCCAAAGGGAATCCACCGAAAGGGAGAACATTAGAAATATCTTAGAGCAGTGTATGACTATGACTGGCGGGGCACCCCTGATCGATGTGGGAGATGTCCCAACCGTACCTCAGCCCCAAGATTCTTTACACCCCGAACCCAACGCTTCGGAGCTATCTAACATGGATGGGACTGCAAGAAACAGTGAAGGATTGAGATCAGGTTCGGGTTCTTCGGCAGGCAATCATACTGGTGTGGATTCGATCAGTGAAGCCTATGGAGGTTCTCCCCAGGCTCCCATACAAGCTGGAGATGCGGCGCTACTGAGATATTGGGTAACACGAGGAGGGAACAAGCTGGAGATGCGGCTGGGACAATCACTGGGATATTGGGTAACACGAGGGATGGTTTGATGGAACGCTTTCCTGCTCGGACCTCTCCTGCCCCGGTAGTTTATATCGTTACTTTCAAGTTTGTCTGGGATGCTCTCCGACAAGGACTTCAAAGATTAGGGGGTATTCCTCAGCACCGTAACCCTGAACCCAACGTTAACCCGTCTCCGCATGAGACTAACAGAGCACCTTCCTCCAGGACTGGGATAACCTCGACCCCGATCCCGACTTCCATAGATTCTTAGCGAATCCCATTGTGGATGGAGCCCCGATCCTATCCTTTTTAGTTTCACTGGTATATCCAGTGCTAGCCGCATATGGCTCAGTTTACGTCTCAAAGAAGCTCGACTATTCGAGATATGCGATTATAAAAAAATAGAAACTAAACCCGAAAGTCGCGTGGAAGTTACAGCCAGCGGTATTGGTCCGGATAAAGGGCCCAAATGGTAATTTCGTATATAGAAAGATCGTTGGCAATTCAATTGCCTTCGTCCCATGGCATGGCTCTCTGAGGAAGGGTGGCCGAGTGGTTTAAAGTGTAGCACTGGAAATGCTATGTAGACTCTTGTTTACCGAGGGTTCGAATCCCTCCCCTTCCTTGCCATGAATATAAAGAAAAAGAGGCCGGTTCCTCAGAAAACTTTGGAATAAAGAGATGGAAATAATACCTTTCATGGATGTCTTCGAGACAAATCTGCCCTGCACTCTCTTGAGTGACACTGAATTTGTCCAATTGAATCATACATATCAATATCGGGCTTATTCTTTATCAAACATGGTCAAAGACGCAAACACGTGGCACAACATTTTTAGAAACCACGTCTCTTCGGTTATTCCACCCGAGCATCAGTGGAACAAGGACCACGCAGCCTTATTCATACAGGTTTATGAATATCATCGGACTGCCAGAGGATTTTTCCTGGAACACGTGAAAGTACGTGATTGGATATTGGATGGAATAAATAATATTATTCCTTTAGTTCACCGGAAAGACGTACATATGCAAACCCAGAAACAGCAACTCCTTTGGGATCTCTTTCTGCATGGGGGACATGTAGACCACGGGTACGAACAATTATTTAATCATTTGAAAACATTACGTCAACAAATGGAAGATCATACCAGGCTATGTCAAAAGATGTTAGCAACCATTTCATCTTATTACTCTGGAATAGGTCTATGGTCAAACCCGATAGATCTAAATTGTTCCCCTACGGCTACGGAAGAATAAACAAAGAGGATGAACACCCAAAAGAGACATAGAATAAACTTTAGTATTTGGATCAGGGCTCCGCCTGCCCTGTTTGCGAAGTGGACAGAGAACAAATAGGTTGTACGGGATGGGGGCTTAATGAATCCCCCCTCCCACCGGAGGTATGGCTGAGCGGCTTAAGGCATTGGTTTGCTAAATCAACATACAAGAAGATTGTATCATGGGTTCGAATCCCATTTCCTCCTCTACAAATAATCGCGATTACCTGTTTGGTCAACTAGACATAGGTTGGCTCATAGGCCTGCCTTTAGGTTCCGAAAGGTGTCGAGATCTCACAAGTCAAAGCGGAGAAGTGGCGCTGCTGTCTCATACGCGTGTGGTTTTCCATGGGAAGTTACTGAAAAAAGACCCGAAACCGGGTGATCTAACGTAGGATTTACACTCCTCGAACCAACGAATCTGGTCACAAGAAACGAACGAAGCCCGAACCATACCTTCGGGACTGAACGACCCGAGGGACTAACTGCAGGGACTGCACTTCCCTTTGGGAAAGGGACTGCCAAGAATCTGGTAAAAGAGATCGAATGGTTCAGGGAACAATATAAAGATATAAATAGAAAAGAGTGCCGTAGTGTCACATCAAACTTTAGAGTCAGTTGGAAAGACCTCAATGTCTTCCAAAGCGACATGTTACTCAATCTAGGTATAGACCCCAATAGAAAGAGGGAAGCCGTGTATGACGAGAATGGGCTGTGGGTTGATACGTTGCCCTTCAAGAATAGCGCTGTGGTACGCGACAATTCTCTGCGGAACGAGTACCAGAAATCAGAGAAGGCGGATAAACCCCCAGATAGAAGTGCCCTTCCCCTGCAGTCCCAAACGTCAAGTTCCATGCCAAGGGTAGACCAATATGTTAGGGAATGCGAGAGAGAGATAAGCAATCTTGAGAAAAACTTATTGAAAGAAATAAAAGGTATAAAGATTTTAGAGTGTGGAGTTGTGTTTTGTTTGCTGGACTCGTGTTTGCAGCTTATTACTTTAAGGGAAGCGCGCCAATATCTCCTGACGACCTGGATAAGTTCAATACCGCTGTATCAGAAGGAATTGATAATATTTCGTCCGAACCTTAAACCAAGCCTTGTCAAATCAGACGAATTCTATATTGGAACGCATGAATAATATCAATTCAACCAATGAGGAGATTCTCTCTGAGATTGTGAATGCCGGCTCCAATTTTATGTCCTAAATTCATCAATTCTTTTCCCTTTCTCATGCGTGAAAACGAGCGAAAATGAACGAACAAATATTTCTAATGCAGAAGCAATGGAAGCTCGTAGAGAAACCTTAAATTATTGGCTTACCCAAAGAAGTACTGCAGCCTGTTTAGTCCTAATTCTTCTCATAACCAATGTTTTCACTTTGATTTCGTTCAATCTCCTGTTATTTCGGTATATTCACGTGGGAATGGAAGAGATTCTGGCAGATCATGTTCACCATGAAGTCATATGAAATCGGATCTCGATTCTCCCTAGAATCTTCCTATTAGTTGCCATCAAAGACTTTTGCTTGTTTTCTGTTCTTTATTAATTGGTTATTTCAATGGGTGGCCTTTACTAGGGTCACCCCCCTTAAATGAGAGGCGGGAAAAACTTGAATAAAAAAACAATAAATTCAACACATTTAAAAAACAAAAATAAATAAATAATAAAAAAACAAGAAATTCAACACATTTATTTTTTTATTCAAGCAATTCTGCAAGCGGAAAAAGGGACCGGGGTATTGAGGCAATCTTGACTCCTTGTTGACTTTGCCCAATCGAAATGACCATCCGGGACTCGAACCTTTATGGGGAAATTGAGTAAATAGAATGGTAACCTAGTGACCATGACCTAGTGAAAGGTGATCGCTTCGCGTTATAAATATAGTGATTTGGGTTAAATTGTTTGACCCTTTCCCTTTGATACTGGATTTTGGCTCGTCAGCCTCTTCCCCGGGTAAAAGGACCAAACAACCACGCCTAGATACTGAGACCATAGCGCCTGGGAGGGAGAACCCCCGTAGAAAGAGAAGCCCTGGAGGTAGGGCCTGAGAGCCACCGTATCGGGTCCGGGATGGTCGACTGAAGAGAGCATCCTCATTCTCCGCGCAACCTTTCTTTTTGGGCCGGTTCGTTAGGCCTAGCAAAGAGTTTCAGTGGCCATTTTTCACGAGAAATAAGAAGAGAGGAGCCCGCAAGTGATATGAAGACAACCAGCCAATACGCGCGTAGTGATTCCGAGACTGATGGGCAGGGACACACGGAGTGGCAGGAAGCAAGCCGGAAAACCACCTTATCATTCAGCAATGTGCATTGATTGCTACCCGAGCGGGGTTGGGTCCGCCAAAGTAAAGTGCCATGGAGCGGGAAATAGTTAGTAAAGAGTTGTTCTATTCAGTCGAATCAAGGCTGCGAACAACTAGGCCTGAAGAAAAGAAAGGTTTCGAGAGCAAAGCCGCGACCACAGCAGAAGCGAGTAATTCAGATATGAACCTGATATTACGGAAAGAGCCGTACAGCAGGAGTTATGTAGATATCTATGGGTCGGATGGCTAGGGCAAGAGACTCCATCCGAGTGTGTAAACCCGGATCAAGCGACTTTTCAGCAAATGCTGATGATATTGTACGGCTTTCCTGTGAAACGAATAGGTCAGATGGTTTAGACCAACCGGGGAAACAAGATCGAGATTGCAAAGCCACCCCCCTTCGTGGCCTAGCATTTAAGGATTGGGACAGATTGCACCTTCACCCCTCGGATTGGGTTGGAAGCGGGTTGCACCTCTCGGATTGGGTTGAAACGCTATTCCTTCTCTTGGCTTTTCGGGTTCTAACTATGCGTGTTTAAGGGTTTATCCCTGAAAATTCAAAAACTAACTGTATTCTCCGGCTGGATCCTGAATCCTAATGAACAAAGATCCCCTGATTCGTCAGAACCGTTAGAACCGTCAAACACTACGAGCTCAAAAGCTGCAACCCCATCAGAAACGGTTCCTAAAGATAAGCCACCCTCTGGTTCGTCAGAACCGTTAGAACCTTCAACTTGGCCAGAAATGGGTACGGGTCCTAAGGACCTGTTCGATATGCCTTCTGCTTCAAACAAAACACCCCCAACTGATAGAGGGCCGGGTCCTAATGATACGCCTTCAGGTTCGTCAGAACCCACTAAAGAATCTAATGATAAGAGAGACACGCAAGGCTCGTCAGAGCCGGACAGAGGACCATTAGCACCACAATCAAGCACTAACGATGCAACCCCGTCTAAATCGGGTACTAATCTCTTTTCCACTCTTGTTTACTTACCTAAAGTAATGGAAAAAACTCAATCAATCTTCGGGCGAAACTTGGCCATCTCGGATATATGGCGTTATTCACTAATGGGTTTACCCCTGATAGGCTTAATAGTACGTTTTTGGGTTCAATCTCTCCATAATCAGGAATCTGTCTCTTACTTTCGCTTTTCAACGTTAGAAAAAGTCTCGGAAGAGTAAGTAGTGGAGTGTAAGGATCTATGGGTATGAGGACTGGCAAAACCCCGGGAAGTGGAAGTCCCGGCATTACGAGTCAAAATAGTTGATAATGGGGAAGTAATCCCAGAAGTTAATCGACAGCCTGATCGCTCAGACTCGCATACGGTATAATTTGAATAAGTGAGGGGAGTAATCCCGATCGACAGCCTGATCGCTCAGACTCGCATATGGTGGAAGTGTTAGAAATGCGGGGAGTAATCCCAGGACCAAAACGACAGTCTGACAGCTCAGACCGGCTAGAATCGTGTCGAAATTCAACGTTGTAGAGCTTGCAGATCCTAGGAACTGCCTTTCCATCAAGGTTTTCATTCGACGTGTGCGTAGAACGAGTAAAATACCAGGTGCCCTAATTTATTTAGTTGAATGAACCAGACGCTGTTCAATTCCTTTTCAGTGCCAAGAATTCGCAAGCGCGATTGGACCCGCGGAAGGGCGAGCGGAGCGACGGATTCCCTTAACCTTAAAGGGGGAAGCCGGGGGATTGGCTTCTTGTAGCGACTAGTATTCTGCAAGCTCTGGATTCCCATAAGGGGGGAATCGATAGGACAGCCTTGTTTGATTCTTTAAGGAGTCGATAGCCAAAGAATTATGCCTTCTACACAAATTGACCTAGAATCAATTTGACTGGGGCGCAGCTTCATTTCTCGTTGATTTATTCTGCATAACCCTGCGTTGTCCTTTCAATCGCTCTTTCCATTTCTGTTTCCAACTTTCTTTGTGGGTCCCTCAGGCTCCTTAAACGGCTTGGCTTGTTTGCTCGGAGGAAAAACACGTGTTTCCATTCATTACCGGAAAAAGACAAAAACGATCTTAGTGGCTCAGTCGATCTTGGATCTTGCTCAATAGATCCTATCTTTGCGTATCTCACTGCGTTTGTTTAACTGTGCGGGGTCCATCGCTTCGCCTAGTCCTTGCACATGGTAGCACTTGGTTGCACCCATTCCTTCTTCGCATGGCTTAATGCATGCAAGAAGTATCTGTTCCGTAAAGGCAACGTTTCCCCCGAGACATGCGTTGCCGAGGCAGCGATGCCTCCCAAGCTTTCCGGGTGAGAAGAATGACTCAGACAAGAAGGCTATGAATGAGCAATGCTTTGAATGCCTTGGGATCCTGGAGTAAAAGGATTCGAACCTTTGCGTGTCGGTACCAAAAACCGATGCCTTACCGCTTGGCTATACTCCATACAGTGGTAACCGGGGAAAAGAAGCAAAGCTCAGAGAACGGGCGGGTTGAACCAGAGCTGGGCGCAGCAAAGCGAAAGACTGGCAAGTTGGGTATGGCAAGTAAATAGGCTTAGTAGGGCTCGAACCTACAATATTACCGTTATGAGCGGTACGTTTCAACCAATTAAACTATAAGCCCACTGTTAGCCCTCTCAGGTAATGGAGTCAATAGATTTGTTGAGGGCAAAGCGGGAAGGGAAAAAACCGACCGCATATTTCCCAATTTTTCTCCTTGAAAGATTAAGGACATAAACCTTTCAAATAGCTACACCTGGTTTTAGACCAGTTGATGTGGATACGGAGGAGCAGGATGTGCTAATAACGGAGTACCCATCATGGGTAGCATAGTTCGAGCAACACTGAAAGGTATGACTGAAGTGTAATCGTTTTGTTGGCAAATAGACATATTCCTAGGCCCGATGCACGGAAACCGAAAAAAATCGACTCGACTTTTATTCGATGATTTAGACAGAGATTTCACCACCTACCACGAGTGGAATGGCTAGGTTCTTAGGGACACCCAGCGGCGAGACAACCGTGAAAGGAAAGGCAGGGCCAAAGGATTATCATCCGTCTCAGCAGCCGCGGAGAGCTCTTTTTGATCCGCAATTTCGCTACTCCAGTTTGGTTTCATGGGCAGCATTATTACATGCATAGGGCGGACCCGAGCTCTTTTCGCTGCAGTTTTCCCCACGGCTTTCCTCCCCTCCTTTCCTTCCTTTGGAAGTGTCAGCCAACTCCTGGAATCCCCCCTTCCCCCCTTCTAAGAAAACCATGCTTGGTTAGATCAGTGTGGACTGATGTTTCGTTCCACTGGAAAAGCCGCCAAATTCGTCACTGACTGGAAAGCGGGAACGACTCACTGTCTCGTCTTATTCTCAGAGACGGGAATGCTCTCAAATGGCTAACGGTGCTTTCGACTAAAGTTCCATTTCTTAGCACAACGGAGCTTATACTGTTTATTCGTACGACAATGCGCGACGCTCCACTATCCCATTGAAAAAGGATTCCGCAATCATTTGCGTACTTAAACGCAGACTGAGTAATAGTAATTCATGCTATTCCTCGGACTCAGACCACAGAGCTTCCTAGGAACTGGGAAAATGCTATGAATCTGTTTGAATAGCTTCGCTTTTTGCCCTAAAAGTCGCTCTGAAAATGTCACTTAGGGTGTTTTAACTAAGGGAAACGAAACCCACTAGACGAACAGCTACTAATATTTCCTCATTATATATTGATATTCATTCCGAACTCGAAACGCTAAAAATTGAAATAGCAAATAAAATCAATTCGCGCGTAAATCGTACTTATATTCTGTTGCTCTTCTCTGTCTGTTCTCGATATTCATGGCAGTTTCTTGGCTGGCAGGCAAGCAAAAGGGCTAACCGCATTTCTGGACTCGTGCCCGGCGGGAGTGAAAAGAAAAGTTAGGTCGGGAGGTAGTGCACGCTCGCTGGTCCTGATATCGAAATTCTCGCATTCGTGCCGTGTGTGTCTGGTTTCAATGAATTCCGTATTATGGGTGTGGCAAACGCCGTTAGGCAGGCAACAAGCCGCGTACCCCCGGCAGTATCTTCCGGCCATAATCTGCGTAAAAGAGGTTAGCTTGCCCTCACGGGGTCGCAGCTCTTTGTCCCGGCCATTGTAGCACGTGTGTCGCCCGTCTGCTGGTGGCGCTTTTGGATTTCTATCTAATGTGCCAATCTGTATACGAATGGAGACGATCGGACTTGAACCGATAACTTCATACTTGCAAAACATGCGTTCTACCGATTGAACTACGCCCCCGTCCTCGTTCCATGTGCAGCACGTATCATATGGGCAAACACAAGGGAGCTATTGTTTATACGTGCCCATAGCCCTTTCTTCTTTTTCTAGAGTTTAGACTTTATCCAAGACACGGTCCCATCCCATCACACTGTCGAAACTATGTCATAAGGGTGTGTCGTTGGCAGCAGTAATAGTTCACGAATCTTTTCTCGGTTCACCACTTCGATCGTATCGGCGCTAGAGAGAAGTCGCTTTCTCGGGAGCCTCCTCAAGGCTACCTCATTATTTCGAAACTTCATTCCGCTCCTCTGGCCGCCTCACCCTGTTCTCTGCTCCCCAAGGATACGGGTTGTTGATTGCGCTTGACCGGCACCTCTAGTACGACACATCTTTCAGAATACGAGCGAATGCTCGGATCAGTATTTCTTAATGATTCGAGCTCCTTATTCGATTGAGAAGTACTTTTTTATTTTCTTCTTATTCTGTAAAAAAGGTTTCATGTTCTATTTCACTCCCCGATGGGGGTTCTTTTCACCTTTCCCTCACGGTACTGCTTCGCTATCGGTCACTCAGGAGTATTTAGCCTTGCAAGGTGGTCCTTGCTGATTCACACGGGATTTCGCGTGCCCCATGCTACTCGGGTTGGAGCGTAAGCCAGCCGTACTTCCGGCTACTGGACTCTCACCATCTGGGGTGCAGTACTCAACTGCTTCGCCTAGCAAAACAAAGCCTTCATCGCTCTCCCACAACCCCGTTTTCACGGTTTAGGCTATTCCCATTTCACTCGCCGGGGGAATCGCTTTTGCTTTTTCTTTCTTTGGCTACTAAGATGTTTCAGTTCGCCGGGTTGTCTCTTGTCTGCCCATGAATTCAGCAGGCAGTTCAGAAGGTTAACCTATTCGGGAATTTCCGGATCTATGCCTATTTTCAGCTCCCCGAAGCATTTCGTCGTTTACCACGCCCGGTAGAAGCCCGCGAATGCGGGTCGGCAAGCTCTTCCAACTTTCTTTGGACTCCCTCCAATAGCCTTTCGCTACGCTCGTCGGTCCCTGCAAACGACCCGCTCTTGGGCGATTCGAAGAGCAAACTTGGAGGTGAAAGGTGATCGGATAATTGAAAGGTGATCGCTTCGCTCAGGCTTCCTTCGGGGAAGCCTTTCGCTACGCTTGCCTTTAGGTCCATTTCCAGAATCCGAGCTTGCACTCATCAATAGATGCAGCCGCGTAACCTCTTGCCGGTGAAAGCGGTTGACCATTAAGCAAGAGCGAGAGATCGACAATCTTGAAAGCGGTTGACCTTGATGCAAGAGAGGGAGAAGTCCATGGCGGAAAACTCGACCGCTTCAGCCAGTCGACCGCTTCAGCCAGTCGACGGGTTTCAGCCACTTCGACGAATGGAGGAGGCAACGATCTGATTCAATCACTAGAAAATACCTATAAAAAAGATGCGGAATGAATTAAACGGCTTTGTATTTATTTGTGTTTCAGGAATTCGGTGCTTGTTCTTTCAGTGTAAACTAGTCTGTAGCGTCCGTCTAGGAAGCTTGATCGGGGTAGAGCGCATCGCCGGTACGTCGTATCCGCTTCGCTTGGCTCGTCTAGGGCATCGGATTCATAAACCCCACGGCGTTGATTCCGTCGAACCGTATAACCCGAAACCTCTTCTACTGATGGCGGAGTTATTGACTCAGCCGTCCGTTGGAACGGCAACGGTAGTTGGCGAGTGAAGCAGGGGCCACCACAAGATCCACGAGGGACACTGCAGCAGGTGAACGCTAGGAACCTGCAGGGTTCCCTACTAAAGATTTACCTAATCGACAACAGAAAAATTGGCTATTTGCTATACCGGGCCCAATTCGATTCATTTCTTGGTCATTCCCAGGAAACCCGGGAAATAACGGCAATTTATCCCCGGCAGTTCCCGTTCCCCTACAGGAAGCAAAAGAAATAACGCGAGCCTAAAACAAAACCTCGACCTTCCCCCGGGTTCAACTCTTCCCTTGGGACGAGTTTCATACCAAAGGCTTTTCGGTCGAGGTGCCCTAAGTTATCTCGATGGGTGAAATCTCAATAAGGTGGTAAAGCTATCGAAAATCCTTTCAGAGGTAAGAGGGGAGGTGTGTCCACCTGGCCCTTGATCAAGGTCCCAACCACATTACGCTTTAATACGTGGATGACTTTTGAGTTCCATATCGGATATTGTCAATAAAAAAACACTGTCCCATTCCATGATAAAAGTTTTTACCTTTAGCCAGGAATTAATTCCTTGATGGATGCTTTATTTGTGATTTCTAGTGCAGATCTTTTCTTCTAGCAGATATAGCCTAAACACATATGCATATACATATTCATATTGAGATAAATCTATTTTATATGGATATATGCATATATGTATATATGGATAGAATCCCTCTCGTTCCCGGAATGGAAACCTTAAAGCACGATCCAGAATGGTTACGTTAGTGTTACATCACCATCAAATCCTATCGGATTTAACCCCTAGACCAGGTCACGCGACTACAGTGAAGTAGTTCGAGCTTCCTGGTTACCTGTTTTCAGCAAGTTCACCGGTGCTTTTGCACACCAACGAGATTTGGGCTAAACTCATCCCAAGCCCTAGGATAGCCTCACTCAATAGCGGATTTGACTGCCCCAGCCATGGAGAGGATACTTATTGGGAAGGGTCTTATCCTTATGACCCGTTACCAGGTCGTGAACCCTGGCCGAACGGGTGCCAGCTTCAACACATTGGGGCGGCCCGGAAGCGAAGCGATTTTACCAATTCTTTTTCCGCGTGAATTGGGTTGATTGAAGGTAACGAGGAGGCCATACTGGGTTAAATCATAACACCCCTCGAGGTGGTGAGGGATCGTGAGTGAGCATATTCTATGGCACGTAGCGGCAGCATCACGGGGTTACGTTGGAACCGGATTTCGAATGTCCAACCGAAGACTTCAATCTATAGGTTGTGAACGGAAAAGTAATTAGATTGTATTTTATGCACACATACAAGACGTAAATTTCATTGAATAAACATATCCCAATAATATATGCCGCAGCTGATAAGGATTTAATGACAATGTCAATAAATATGGCTCTCTCAAGCTTGCTTGGAAGTACACCACATTGGGATTGCTTACGCTTCAAAAGTTCGATTACAGAAGTGCGTCAGAAACAGATTAAGGTCACGTTTGCAACTCATACCGGACCGAGGCGTCAGTCGTGGATACGTCAATATGACGTGACAACGCCCCTATTGAAAGTTGGCCAAGGAATTACGCAACATGGAACGAAGATTTGCACTTTTAGACGGCTGAATGAGGTAATTTTCCCACGAAGACCGAGATTCGTTTTGACTTTAGCCAGCACTGCAGACTCTGGTCCTACAAAGCTTACCTCTTTGTCTGAGCTTACGCCTGGGTTTATCCCACGTAAGAATTAATCAGCTTTTTCACGACCTCCTCTGAGATCACGCCGGCTTCTTCTGGGTGCACAACCCCCGAAGGTCATGGAGCATAATTACTGGGGTTTTTACATTGATAAAAAAGGCTCAGCGAGGGGGGAACTCGACCGGTTCCCCAGAGGTGGTTCAAGATGAATTCGGCCCTTTATTCGGAAGCGAAGCGTCAGCAAGACGCAGCGACCGAAGCAAGCGATCTTTGCCGTTCTTGGGTCCCGAAGTCCCTTTTGTCCCGCCTGCCCTTTGGGGTTGATCAACCAACCCGATCAGTCTTGATAGATGTATCTCTCGGACCTACAGATGAAGACGAACAAGGTGACCCCGGGACCCAAGAACCGCAGGAGTTCGCTCATGTCCAATCGGATCCTCTAGGCATTGAATTGTTTGCTCATTATTAATGGATCTCCTCATGAACCTGATCGATCTATGAATCCAAACAATTATTGAATTGTTTGCGGGAGGCGGTAGTGAATATGAAGTTTTTTCGAGAAGCAGCGCTGAATCCCACGCCTCCTACGCCTCTAGGATTTCACCGAGAATGAGGAATGAGATGGATCGGATCGATGAGTGATCGCCTTTTCTGGCAAGTCTCCCCCTTGCTTGGAGCCTGCCTCTGGGCAATCTCTCTACCTCAGTGATCTTGCCGTCTTTTCCACTAGAGTCTTAGTTCCTTGCAAGCATACCGAAATTAATGAAATATTTGACAAAATGGCATTCTTTGATTTTGAGTACCGTATCTGATTAGAAAATCTGTGTATGCGGTCGATCCTTTCAGCTCTTGGGCGGCTTTCGATATACCTTTTTCTTCAGCTTCTATAGTTCAGCGGATAGACAGCTTTCGATGCACCTTCTCAAAGCTTCGCAGCGCTCAGCTTCATTGTTCGATAGATACACCAAACCCTTTCTTTTGCTAGAGTGCCTATCCAATGGACATAAGCAGATTTCATTTCTATCACGAGCATCGAGGCCATTTCTCCATTATTCTAGTCTTCTTTTTCAAGATCACTTCGGCCTGGCCACCTTCCTGGAGCTGGCATTAGATAACCAAACCCATCGCTGGACTAGGGCCTCTTACTGCTAAGCCTCTATATCCAACGATGCACTTTCCCACCATTCAACATCGTATTAGGACTGTCGAAAGACTTTATTAAATTAACGGCTTCTCACTATCGAAGAGCGAATAAAAAGCAAGCATCCTTCAAAATAAAAAACTTTCCAAACCAAAAAGGTAGCGAAAGGATTTGCCAAAAAAGCCCCACCCACCTTGCTACCCCGGTGCAAAGCACTGGATTGCGAGCATCCTTCGGATTGGTTCGGCATTCCCTTCCAGGTACATAAGGAATGATTGCTTGCCTGGCGGGAAGTAAATATTTCGGTTTCCATCAAAAAAAAGCAGTGAATGCGAGAATCCTGCAATAAATTGCAAGCGCTAGGAGAATCCCGGCCCTGGCTGTGTAGCTCGAATCCCTGGCTGTCGAAAGAAAAGCGGTGAATTGGGGAAGGGCAAAAAAAGGGCAAACGATTTTACGCAAGCCGGAAAACCACCTTATCACTCAGCAATGTGCATTGGTTGCTATCCGAGCAATTAGGGTTGGGTTTGACCAACTCCCGGAAAGCGAGAATTCGAATTCTCGCCTCGTCACACCACACCATCAAGTCAAAGTCCCCGGACATGACCTTCCGGAGAAACTGGTAAATAGAATACGCGGTACACCTGCGGCCCTCGGCGCCTCGACTGGACCCCTCATTGGAAAGAGAAATAACTACTTGGTTTGGGAGAGTGGTTCCAATGGCGGAATAATGATCTCTAAAAGCAGGCAAAAGTTGAGGGTTCGAATCCCTGGGAATTTTCTCTCCCCCGAATTACGAGAGTGAAACGAGTTGCTGTCTGCTCTTGCCAGCCCATTTCGCGGTTCCCCCTCTGGCTCAGGAAACGAGGTCATAGTCGAACGGTTCGCATACATTCTGGCCCCACGTACTTCTCAATCGAATAAGGAGCTCGAATCATTAAGAAATACTGATCCGAGCATTCGCTCGTATTCTGAAAGATGTGTCGTACTAGAGGTGCCGGTCAAGCGCAATCAACAACCCGTATCCTTGGGGAGCAGAGAACAGGGTGAGGCGGCCAGAGGAGCGGAATGAAGTTTCGAAATAATGAGGTAGCCTTGAGGAGGCTCCCGAGAAAGCGACTTCTCTCTAGCGCCGATACGATCGAAGTGGTGAACCGAGAAAAGATTCGTGAACTATTACTGCTGCCAACGACACACCCTTATGACATAGTTTCGACAGTGTGATGGGATGGGACCGTGTCTTGGATAAAGTCTAAACTCTAGAAAAAGAAGAAAGGGCTATGGGCACGTATAAACAATAGCTCCCTTGTGTTTGCCCATATGATACGTGCTGCACATGGAACGAGGACGGGGGCGTAGTTCAATCGGTAGAACGCATGTTTTGCAAGTATGAAGTTATCGGTTCAAGTCCGATCGTCTCCATTCGTATACAGATTGGCACATTAGATAGAAATCCAAAAGCGCCACCAGCAGACGGGCGACACACGTGCTACAATGGCCGGGACAAAGAGCTGCGACCCCGTGAGGGCAAGCTAACCTCTTTTACGCAGATTATGGCCGGAAGATACTGCCGGGGGTACGCGGCTTGTTGCCTGCCTAACGGCGTTTGCCACACCCATAATACGGAATTCATTGAAACCAGACACACACGGCACGAATGCGAGAATTTCGATATCAGGACCAGCGAGCGTGCACTACCTCCCGACCTAACTTTTCTTTTCACTCCCGCCGGGCACGAGTCCAGAAATGCGGTTAGCCCTTTTGCTTGCCTGCCAGCCAAGAAACTGCCATGAATATCGAGAACAGACAGAGAAGAGCAACAGAATATAAGTACGATTTACGCGCGAATTGATTTTATTTGCTATTTCAATTTTTAGCGTTTCGAGTTCGGAATGAATATCAATATATAATGAGGAAATATTAGTAGCTGTTCGTCTAGTGGGTTTCGTTTCCCTTAGTTAAAACACCCTAAGTGACATTTTCAGAGCGACTTTTAGGGCAAAAAGCGAAGCTATTCAAACAGATTCATAGCATTTTCCCAGTTCCTAGGAAGCTCTGTGGTCTGAGTCCGAGGAATAGCATGAATTACTATTACTCAGTCTGCGTTTAAGTACGCAAATGATTGCGGAATCCTTTTTCAATGGGATAGTGGAGCGTCGCGCATTGTCGTACGAATAAACAGTATAAGCTCCGTTGTGCTAAGAAATGGAACTTTAGTCGAAAGCACCGTTAGCCATTTGAGAGCATTCCCGTCTCTGAGAATAAGACGAGACAGTGAGTCGTTCCCGCTTTCCAGTCAGTGACGAATTTGGCGGCTTTTCCAGTGGAACGAAACATCAGTCCACACTGATCTAACCAAGCATGGTTTTCTTAGAAGGGGGGAAGGGGGGATTCCAGGAGTTGGCTGACACTTCCAAAGGAAGGAAAGGAGGGGAGGAAAGCCGTGGGGAAAACTGCAGCGAAAAGAGCTCGGGTCCGCCCTATGCATGTAATAATGCTGCCCATGAAACCAAACTGGAGTAGCGAAATTGCGGATCAAAAAGAGCTCTCCGCGGCTGCTGAGACGGATGATAATCCTTTGGCCCTGCCTTTCCTTTCACGGTTGTCTCGCCGCTGGGTGTCCCTAAGAACCTAGCCATTCCACTCGTGGTAGGTGGTGAAATCTCTGTCTAAATCATCGAATAAAAGTCGAGTCGATTTTTTTCGGTTTCCGTGCATCGGGCCTAGGAATATGTCTATTTGCCAACAAAACGATTACACTTCAGTCATACCTTTCAGTGTTGCTCGAACTATGCTACCCATGATGGGTACTCCGTTATTAGCACATCCTGCTCCTCCGTATCCACATCAACTGGTCTAAAACCAGGTGTAGCTATTTGAAAGGTTTATGTCCTTAATCTTTCAAGGAGAAAAATTGGGAAATATGCGGTCGGTTTTTTCCCTTCCCGCTTTGCCCTCAACAAATCTATTGACTCCATTACCTGAGAGGGCTAACAGTGGGCTTATAGTTTAATTGGTTGAAACGTACCGCTCATAACGGTAATATTGTAGGTTCGAGCCCTACTAAGCCTATTTACTTGCCATACCCAACTTGCCAGTCTTTCGCTTTGCTGCGCCCAGCTCTGGTTCAACCCGCCCGTTCTCTGAGCTTTGCTTCTTTTCCCCGGTTACCACTGTATGGAGTATAGCCAAGCGGTAAGGCATCGGTTTTTGGTACCGACACGCAAAGGTTCGAATCCTTTTACTCCAGGATCCCAAGGCATTCAAAGCATTGCTCATTCATAGCCTTCTTGTCTGAGTCATTCTTCTCACCCGGAAAGCTTGGGAGGCATCGCTGCCTCGGCAACGCATGTCTCGGGGGAAACGTTGCCTTTACGGAACAGATACTTCTTGCATGCATTAAGCCATGCGAAGAAGGAATGGGTGCAACCAAGTGCTACCATGTGCAAGGACTAGGCGAAGCGATGGACCCCGCACAGTTAAACAAACGCAGTGAGATACGCAAAGATAGGATCTATTGAGCAAGATCCAAGATCGACTGAGCCACTAAGATCGTTTTTGTCTTTTTCCGGTAATGAATGGAAACACGTGTTTTTCCTCCGAGCAAACAAGCCAAGCCGTTTAAGGAGCCTGAGGGACCCACAAAGAAAGTTGGAAACAGAAATGGAAAGAGCGATTGAAAGGACAACGCAGGGTTATGCAGAATAAATCAACGAGAAATGAAGCTGCGCCCCAGTCAAATTGATTCTAGGTCAATTTGTGTAGAAGGCATAATTCTTTGGCTATCGACTCCTTAAAGAATCAAACAAGGCTGTCCTATCGATTCCCCCCTTATGGGAATCCAGAGCTTGCAGAATACTAGTCGCTACAAGAAGCCAATCCCCCGGCTTCCCCCTTTAAGGTTAAGGGAATCCGTCGCTCCGCTCGCCCTTCCGCGGGTCCAATCGCGCTTGCGAATTCTTGGCACTGAAAAGGAATTGAACAGCGTCTGGTTCATTCAACTAAATAAATTAGGGCACCTGGTATTTTACTCGTTCTACGCACACGTCGAATGAAAACCTTGATGGAAAGGCAGTTCCTAGGATCTGCAAGCTCTACAACGTTGAATTTCGACACGATTCTAGCCGGTCTGAGCTGTCAGACTGTCGTTTTGGTCCTGGGATTACTCCCCGCATTTCTAACACTTCCACCATATGCGAGTCTGAGCGATCAGGCTGTCGATCGGGATTACTCCCCTCACTTATTCAAATTATACCGTATGCGAGTCTGAGCGATCAGGCTGTCGATTAACTTCTGGGATTACTTCCCCATTATCAACTATTTTGACTCGTAATGCCGGGACTTCCACTTCCCGGGGTTTTGCCAGTCCTCATACCCATAGATCCTTACACTCCACTACTTACTCTTCCGAGACTTTTTCTAACGTTGAAAAGCGAAAGTAAGAGACAGATTCCTGATTATGGAGAGATTGAACCCAAAAACGTACTATTAAGCCTATCAGGGGTAAACCCATTAGTGAATAACGCCATATATCCGAGATGGCCAAGTTTCGCCCGAAGATTGATTGAGTTTTTTCCATTACTTTAGGTAAGTAAACAAGAGTGGAAAAGAGATTAGTACCCGATTTAGACGGGGTTGCATCGTTAGTGCTTGATTGTGGTGCTAATGGTCCTCTGTCCGGCTCTGACGAGCCTTGCGTGTCTCTCTTATCATTAGATTCTTTAGTGGGTTCTGACGAACCTGAAGGCGTATCATTAGGACCCGGCCCTCTATCAGTTGGGGGTGTTTTGTTTGAAGCAGAAGGCATATCGAACAGGTCCTTAGGACCCGTACCCATTTCTGGCCAAGTTGAAGGTTCTAACGGTTCTGACGAACCAGAGGGTGGCTTATCTTTAGGAACCGTTTCTGATGGGGTTGCAGCTTTTGAGCTCGTAGTGTTTGACGGTTCTAACGGTTCTGACGAATCAGGGGATCTTTGTTCATTAGGATTCAGGATCCAGCCGGAGAATACAGTTAGTTTTTGAATTTTCAGGGATAAACCCTTAAACACGCATAGTTAGAACCCGAAAAGCCAAGAGAAGGAATAGCGTTTCAACCCAATCCGAGAGGTGCAACCCGCTTCCAACCCAATCCGAGGGGTGAAGGTGCAATCTGTCCCAATCCTTAAATGCTAGGCCACGAAGGGGGGTGGCTTTGCAATCTCGATCTTGTTTCCCCGGTTGGTCTAAACCATCTGACCTATTCGTTTCACAGGAAAGCCGTACAATATCATCAGCATTTGCTGAAAAGTCGCTTGATCCGGGTTTACACACTCGGATGGAGTCTCTTGCCCTAGCCATCCGACCCATAGATATCTACATAACTCCTGCTGTACGGCTCTTTCCGTAATATCAGGTTCATATCTGAATTACTCGCTTCTGCTGTGGTCGCGGCTTTGCTCTCGAAACCTTTCTTTTCTTCAGGCCTAGTTGTTCGCAGCCTTGATTCGACTGAATAGAACAACTCTTTACTAACTATTTCCCGCTCCATGGCACTTTACTTTGGCGGACCCAACCCCGCTCGGGTAGCAATCAATGCACATTGCTGAATGATAAGGTGGTTTTCCGGCTTGCTTCCTGCCACTCCGTGTGTCCCTGCCCATCAGTCTCGGAATCACTACGCGCGTATTGGCTGGTTGTCTTCATATCACTTGCGGGCTCCTCTCTTCTTATTTCTCGTGAAAAATGGCCACTGAAACTCTTTGCTAGGCCTAACGAACCGGCCCAAAAAGAAAGGTTGCGCGGAGAATGAGGATGCTCTCTTCAGTCGACCATCCCGGACCCGATACGGTGGCTCTCAGGCCCTACCTCCAGGGCTTCTCTTTCTACGGGGGTTCTCCCTCCCAGGCGCTATGGTCTCAGTATCTAGGCGTGGTTGTTTGGTCCTTTTACCCGGGGAAGAGGCTGACGAGCCAAAATCCAGTATCAAAGGGAAAGGGTCAAACAATTTAACCCAAATCACTATATTTATAACGCGAAGCGATCACCTTTCACTAGGTCATGGTCACTAGGTTACCATTCTATTTACTCAATTTCCCCATAAAGGTTCGAGTCCCGGATGGTCATTTCGATTGGGCAAAGTCAACAAGGAGTCAAGATTGCCTCAATACCCCGGTCCCTTTTTCCGCTTGCAGAATTGCTTGAATAAAAAAATAAATGTGTTGAATTGAAAAAAATTGAGTAAATAGATCTGGATCAACAAACTGTTCCCCGGAATCCAGAGCGATCACCGTTCTTTCATCTCTTTAATTCCGCGGGGACACATGACCGGCCGGAACCGCCGGGACCTTCAGTCCCAATCTATTTACTCAATTTCCCTTTCCGCAGTTTATAGTCAGGTCAGCCGGGACTTGTGTCTCCAGGTCTAAACACTTGACGACTTCTCGGGCTAGGAACTGCCATGAATGCTGGAGACTGCCCTGGGTATAAAGCACCGAGGATAAGACACAGATTGGATAAGACATGAACAAGAAATTCTTCCTGGTCATAAAGCGCTTAGAGCGCTTACAGAACGAATTGGTCGAGGACATCTCGACTCTTCAAGAGAACGACGAAGAGCTGTACCCGGAGGTACTGCTCAATCTGTCGCAGAATACACTACCCGATCTTTCGAGCGCCATGACCCATTGGTCGAGGTGCGGAGGTTGCTTTAGCGACTTCCTCGAGAGAATCGACCGAATTTTACCCTTCGTACAAGGATTCCCCAGGAATCCAACTCGCCAACAGATCGACGAGTTGTTGTTGCCCCAACTGGAACTCGTTAATGGCCACTATACCATGTGCCTGGATATAGTGAAATATCCATTCGTATCTTCGGTTGTGGAACTGAGTCTTGGGCTTGATTTCTGCGCACTCATGGTATTTGCAGTAGGGTTTATCTCTCTATTGATTATAGTAGCCAAGACTCTTTTATGTACAAACCGTTTCGTGTGGATTCATTAAATAAATAACACGAGTGTCTCCCAAGAGCATCCCTATCATTCAGTGGATCCAAGTCCATGGCCTCTCCTGGGGTCACTCGGAGCCTTAGCAAGCACCATTGGTGCTGTTATGTATGTGCATTCATTCGCAGGAGATGGAACACTCCTCACTTTGGGCCTAGGATTGATCCTATACACCATGTTTGTATGGTGGCGCGATGTTACATGTGAATCTACTTACGAAGGACGTCACACCAAAGTGGTATAATTAGGGCTTCGCTACGGTTTTCTCTTGTCCATCGTCTCGGAGGTTATGTCCCTTCCAGCCTTTTTTTGGGCTTTCTTTCATTCCTCCTTGGCACCCGCGGTAGAGATCGGAGCTATTCGGCCCCCCAAAGGAGTTGAGGTTTTAAATCCCTGGGGAATCCCTTTTCTAAATACCCTTATTCTCCTTTTCTCTGGAGCTGCCGTGACTTGGGCTCATCATGCCATACTCGCAGGTTTAAAATAACAAGCGGTTCACGCTTTAGTAGCTATCGTTCGGCTGGCTCCAGTTCCCACCGGGTTTTAGGGAATGGAATATTACGAAGCACTTTTTACCATTTCCGACGGTATTTATGGTTTCACTTTCTTCTTAGCCACCGGGTCTTATGGGTTCTATGTCACTACAGGGACCATTCTCTCGATGATACGCGGTATTCGTTAATATATAGGTCATTTTAGTCCTTCGCATCACTTTGGCTTCGAAGCAGCTGCTCGGTACCGGCATTCCGTGGACGTGGTTCGGTCATTTCCATTTGTCCCTATCTATTGGTGGGGGGGTTTATGACAAGGTATGGGCCTTGCCCTTCCCCAAGCGGAATGCGAGTCAATGGAAACTCGACTGGTTGAAAAGCCTGACGTTGTGGGGGCGGGCCAGCCCTGAAGGTGGGCTTATAACATCAAGGGCGGGGATCCGTTTGGGGCTCGACGAATCACCTAGTTGTCTTCCTCTTACGATTCTGTACGGTGCTCGGTAGGTCCAATTCCTACTGTATCTTTCGGAATGCATTGGATGAGTACCTAGGCCAAAGGTTCAGGGGTCGAATACCCAACGATAGAGTCGGGTTCAGGTTCTACTCTCCGCTGTCTATCAGCACTGGTCCACCTTATCTGATACATCACCGTTCCATCATCATCC
The DNA here is from genome assembly GCF_041138505.1 of Cibotium barometz. NCBI lineage: Eukaryota > Viridiplantae > Streptophyta > Polypodiopsida > Cyatheales > Cibotiaceae > Cibotium > Cibotium barometz. The sequence continues at coordinate 193,411 of NW_028229454.1, read as the reverse complement.
ATTCCTCCTGTTTCCAATTTACCGCCCTCTTCTATTTTTCTTTTCCCTCATCTCCGGTTTGACCAGAAGTAGAGACATTCCCGTCCAGGGGACGAGGGACCGAGGATCAATGGCCACTTCATGTTAGGTCATCTCGGTCGTTAGCTTGGAATCCGCCTCCCGATTCTCTTGGAAAGGGAGGGATGTTTCCCCGGTATCATTCTCTCTCGTCAGCAGTGCTAAGGTGACCTCTCAGATCGTTCCCTTGTTCCGCAGATTCTCCGAGTTCCGAAAGGTAACCCTCTTGGAATTAGCTCGACTTTGCGGAGCTGGGCTTCGCGTGAGGTGCTCTCTCGGTAGAGGGCTACCTTCCTCCTCAAAGTTCAAACGGCACTGGTTGGTTCTAACATCCCCAGCAGGTGTTTTACCTCTGCCTTGGGAACTTTGGTTTGCTCAGTTCTGAAACCTTCCCATGGTTAGGGCTGGGTATATGGCAAAATTTGCCTCTGAGGTGAGGGAGCAGTATCTATCGATTTTGGAGAAGGGAGAGGCGATCGTGTCTCTCTCCGAACTAGAAACAATGTGCGGCGATCCTGAGATTATCGAAGAATTGATCACACGACATTACGTAAGATTACAGCTTCGAGATCTTAGGGACACTTGTTCGGGATTGATTAGAGGAGACCCTGTTCCGGATCTTTTCCGAGCCCGATCTCCACCTTCCCTAACCCGCCGGAGACGACAGCGACGGGATAGATTCCGATTTGGAATCGTGTATGGGTAGTATGACGCTATGGGAAAGGTCTTGGAACACCCCATCCAACTGCTTGAGTCGTGGGGGCCTTCTGATCCCTGAAAGAAGGTCTCTATATAAAGCGACTTATAGCAGCTCCTACATTCGAGGCGAGGTTTGGCCTCGGGTGTTAAGTTCGCCAGGAACCATAAGCCTTTGTATGCATCTGAGCATAATGGGTCCGGGGTTCGGTGAAGGCCAAGGGACCAGGCAGCCCACCTCCTAGCTTCATCTCTTACTGGAGATGCCGCTAGGAGGATCCCTTTCATTCCCATGTAAGCTTTCACCCGAGGGACCTCTCACAAACTCCCATAGATATTAAAAACAGACCTCAGAACGATAAACAGAACAAGAATAAGAGAAAGCAGAACGAGCTTTGGTTAATTATTCCCCAGTGTGATCTGTTAGCCCTAAGCACTATCTGCAAAACGGCCCACGCTACTAATAACGCGAACTTCAACCAGAAGCGGACAAAAAAAAAGAGATCGTCGATCTTTCCCGCCAATAGCTGAGATGTTCAGCTGACTCCCAGGCCTTGATAGAAGGGCGGCTACCTTCGAAGCTGCAAAAGCAAAAGGCCCGGGGCGCAGGACGAACAATGAATGAGTGTAAGCCTCGTTGCCCGACAATCGACGGTGCTGACCGCACCGAGGGACTCGTTATCGTAATAGCGGGAGGGAGCAAGGCAGTGACAACTTGGGGATTGTCATTGAGCGTCCCTGGACGCCCGAGAAAAGTAAGTTATCGATGGCTCTTCCGAGACAGACCATCTACGCTCGCGGCATCCCTTACGGAGTGTAGCTCACGTCCAAGCATCCGGTTGGGGAACGGGGCAACGCCCATGAAGCTCCGGAAACGGAAGGCCTGCCAGGCTGTATGCTCTTGGAAGTAGGATTCTTCACCAAGCTCCAGAGCTGACACGGGGACCCATCAACTTCAAATTGGATCGTAGGTGACAGCGAATCATACGTAAGGTATTCAAACTCGCGTTAAATCACCGTCCTAACTGCCTGCAATTTGGAGTGAAATCATACCATAACTCGAAACGCCTTCCGTCATAGCTAAATACGGGGAGGGGACGCCAGCATGACGGGAAGAGCCGTATGAGGTCATCAGTCTCATGTACGGTTCGGGAGCCGAGCCCCAGCAGTAATGGTGCGGCTTAGGTCAACTGCATAATTCTAGTTCCACTTTACTACGTGAAGGCGCTCTATAATATTCAGTGAAACCATTATAATACGAGAACAAAAGTCATGATGGGGACAAGGGTTTAATCAAACTGTTACACTCACAGAATATGATCTTGGTGAATACAGGACTGAAAACTCCTGTAATCCTTTTAAAACATGAAGTGACAGCAGGAGTGCCAATCACCAAGCAAGCAAGGTTTAATTCTGTTGGAATCGAAGATTCGAATCTGGAAAAAGTGGAAGAGCTTCGTGAACCAAGAATTATTTTGCCAGAACCACGTAAACCGGAAATTATTTTGTCAAAACCATTGAACAAGAAAATAGTTCGGATTGAACTAACCAAGATTTGGCGTGACCGTGACAAGGTCAAAGGGTTGATTTTCAATTCAATGAAGGGTGGGTATGCTGCAGTTACCGCAGGGTTCGTAGCTTTCCTTTTCAGGAGTCCCTTTCGCAAAAGTGAGAGGTTCCACAAAAAGAGGAAATTTTGCAAAAGTAGAAAATTTAGGTTCCACAGGAACAGAAGCGGAAGTGGGAAATTCGGAAACAAAGGTCTAAGATTCCGCAGAAGCAGAAATGGGACATCCCGCAGGAGTAGGACATCCAGAATTCCGAACACGAACCCAATAAAGCGTAATATTGTGGTAAAAGAAGAGATTCGTGCTGCGCTGGTTTCGGAAAGGAAAAAGCACCATCGAATCGAAAGCCGCCCTCTAACCAGCGGTCTCTTTCCAAGCACCAACAGCAGCAAGAAATAGTTCATTTACATGAGTAAGAAACTGACGTATTTCCACTGGTCGCTTCCGTTTCGTATATTAGTTATTTCGTATGTCTTGTATAGTTTTCCGCGAATTAGCATTAAAAGGTTCTTTAATAGGCATAAACAAGTCGTGTTGGCAGCTGGTCGGCTTTACAAGTCCCGAGGGGTCTTCCTCAATCACTAATTACTATTTTGCTTAAAATATTACGGAGGTTGGTTCACACTTTATGGCATCGCAGAAAAGGCTTTAGATTATTTCAACGGGTGGCCTTTACTAGGGTCACCCCCCTTAAATGAGAGGCGGGAAAAACGTTCTGCTGGCTGGGTAACATAATGGCAATGTATTGGACTGCAAATCCTGGAATGACGGTTCGACCCCGTCCCTAGCCTATTCTTTTTCTTTCAAATTTCGGTTATAGAATGGCCGGTCTTTTTCACTTGCTTCTGATCAGGGACTACAGCCTGTGCCTGCTTTTTGTAAGCCCGTTCCTGTTGGTCGAATGCCCGGTCTCGGCAGCTCTGCGATTTGGCTTGATCGCTCTGCAAGTGATTGCGCTTGAGTCGTGGTTCCGGGGGAATCTTTCTCCGCCAGGTCGAATGAAGGCTTGGTATTTTCTAGTGATTGAATCAGATCGTTGCCTCCTCCATTCGTCGAAGTGGCTGAAACCCGTCGACTGGCTGAAGCGGTCGACTGGCTGAAGCGGTCGAGTTTTCCGCCATGGACTTCTCCCTCTCTTGCATCAAGGTCAACCGCTTTCAAGATTGTCGATCTCTCGCTCTTGCTTAATGGTCAACCGCTTTCACCGGCAAGAGGTTACGCGGCTGCATCTATTGATGAGTGCAAGCTCGGATTCTGGAAATGGACCTAAAGGCAAGCGTAGCGAAAGGCTTCCCCGAAGGAAGCCTGAGCGAAGCGATCACCTTTCAATTATCCGATCACCTTTCACCTCCAAGTTTGCTCTTCGAATCGCCCAAGAGCGGGTCGTTTGCAGGGACCGACGAGCGTAGCGAAAGGCTATTGGAGGGAGTCCAAAGAAAGTTGGAAGAGCTTGCCGACCCGCATTCGCGGGCTTCTACCGGGCGTGGTAAACGACGAAATGCTTCGGGGAGCTGAAAATAGGCATAGATCCGGAAATTCCCGAATAGGTTAACCTTCTGAACTGCCTGCTGAATTCATGGGCAGACAAGAGACAACCCGGCGAACTGAAACATCTTAGTAGCCAAAGAAAGAAAAAGCAAAAGCGATTCCCCCGGCGAGTGAAATGGGAATAGCCTAAACCGTGAAAACGGGGTTGTGGGAGAGCGATGAAGGCTTTGTTTTGCTAGGCGAAGCAGTTGAGTACTGCACCCCAGATGGTGAGAGTCCAGTAGCCGGAAGTACGGCTGGCTTACGCTCCAACCCGAGTAGCATGGGGCACGCGAAATCCCGTGTGAATCAGCAAGGACCACCTTGCAAGGCTAAATACTCCTGAGTGACCGATAGCGAAGCAGTACCGTGAGGGAAAGGTGAAAAGAACCCCCATCGGGGAGTGAAATAGAACATGAAACCTTTTTTACAGAATAAGAAGAAAATAAAAAAGTACTTCTCAATCGAATAAGGAGCTCGAATCATTAAGAAATACTGATCCGAGCATTCGCTCGTATTCTGAAAGATGTGTCGTACTAGAGGTGCCGGTCAAGCGCAATCAACAACCCGTATCCTTGGGGAGCAGAGAACAGGGTGAGGCGGTACAACCTATTTGTTCTCTGAAGACGTTGCGTGCAATTTACAAAGACCTGCAGGCTTGGCACGCTTTCCCGTTGATTATTGATGGCTCTAGGCTCATGATCCTGTCGGGAAAGGGATGGATGTCTGAGCGGTTTAAAGAGTCGGTCTTGAAAACCGAAGTATTCGGAAAAATACCGGGGGTTCGAATCCCTCTCCATCCGTGAGTATGGTCATAAGTTAGCATTCCCACGTGGTGCGTTTTCCACCACCCGGCACTTGATTTGGAGAGCGCTTTTTGAGGGCCGAGCCTGAGGGGTTGAAAGGGATCGTCGTAATTTATGATGCGTCTGGTCCAATAGGCTCCATTTCATTGAGCGAGTCACGCTTCCGGGAGAATCGAAATATACGGTGGTGTTTCAGCTTCCCTTAATTGCTACGCCATCCGAGCTTTGCTCTGCCATTGGCGTTCTTGGCTCTATCCAGTTAACAGTGAAAAAGGGTTTCTCAATAAGAACGTTTCGAAATAAGAATCGATGTGCGGATATGATGGAATTGGTAGACATGCCAGGTTTAGGTTCTGGTGACCTTACTCAGTCGTGGGGGTTCAAATCCCTCTATCCGTAGCAGTTGGAACCTCGAAGTTATGCAATCACTAGGCCTCTAGTGATAAATCGAATGGGTTTCTTCTCTCCCTGTTAGGCCTTCAATCACTGGGCGAATAGTCCCCCTAGCCTGGAGAGTGATCCTTGAACGTGTATACGAGCCATCTACATTACCTAATCACATATTTCAGGGAGTTATTGAAGATTTCGGTGCAGCAGCAGGAGTGGGACTGTACTTCTCGTATTGCAATTCTGCCCCGATCGGATGCGGAGAAACAACGCTTTGAGCTGACCCACAGTGTCAGCAGCCTGGCGACTTTGCGAAATACACTCGACCAAGACCTCTCCAGTCAAGTCAAGCAGCCGGCGCATTATAGCCCCTCTCGTGACCCTAACAGACACCCAATAGTTAGTTACGCTAGAAGGTGCGAAATTAATTGGAGCAGGAGCGGCTACCATGGCCTCAGCGGGAGCAGTAGCAGGTACTGGAAACGTATCTAGTCCTTCGACAACCTCTGTGGCGTGAAATTTATCATTAGCCAAACAATTATTCGGTTATGTTACTCCAGGCTTTGCCTTAACAGAAGCTATTGCCCTGTCTGCTTTGACGATGGCCTTTTTAATATCATTCGTATCTCGAGGAAACAAAGTTAGCAGAGAACAAATAGGTTATACCTACGGGATGGGGGGGGCTTAATGAATCCCCCATCTCCGGGGGAAATAGCTCAGTTGGTTAGAGTGCTGGTCTGTCACGCCAGAAGTCGCGGGTTCGAACCCCGTTTTCCCCGTTAGCATCATGCCAAGTTTTCCCAAGTCAGAGTTGATGATATTGATGGAAAAGAAGCCCGACCACCCCTGCCCTCCGAGTAGAGCATGTAGCGGAAAAACCTTGTCAGTCTCTACCCTTTTTACTTCGCTATGCCTTTCATCGTTTAGCGTAGTGTTCAAGAATTAGTCTAGGTCACTCAGAGCCCACGGAGTGGCCCCGCGGTTGGCTCATTCTTCGCCCGATTAAACTCTGTGCTTAAAGCCTTTATGCCTCCCTCTTTGCTTTAATCGATTTGTGCCACTTTACCCAAGTGGGCCACCCTTCAATTCAATTCGATTCAAAAGGTGCGGGCCACGTACTCTTATCCAAGCAGGCTCGGCATGGAAATCATGGGGTTTTCGGCCACGAAAGGGCAAGGCTTTGCAGTACCGGGCAGGCCTCCATGGGAGAGTGTGATGTACCAAGTCGGGCAATCGCTTGAATCCAGAAAACCTTCCCTTCCAACTCGAGAATGCAATCTTTCAATTATCAGAACTCAAATGGAATGTGAATCATCGCGTAGCCTGCCTAAGACAGAGGGATATTTTGGAAATAGCCCATGGAAAAGCGGAGAGGGGTATTGATGGTTGACATGAAGCGAATGAGGCGTCTGAATCAAAGGATAGTTACCTAGATAACATTCATTCATGTATACTACTATAATGCCATCGCGATATGCCCGGCGAACCATCCCGGGTCAGAGTTGTTCTTTTTCGTTCAATTACCACATAGAAATCTATCTCATAATTAGTAGTAATAGTAATACAATAACATTTGGGTGTATAGCTCAGTTGGTAGAGCATTGGGCTTTTAATCTAATGGTCGCAGGTTCAAGTCCTGCTACACCCAGACTTGAGACTTATAGTAATTACATGATTACAAAAGAAAGTGTACTTCAAAGATCACTCCGCTTCGGCCCGGTTGTGTTGAAGGGGCCACCTATAGTGGCTAGGCTGTACAGTTAAGTTGCCCCTTGCACCCACCTTACGCCTCGACATCATCCATTCGAAAGCGCGCTCGCCGAACCGCCCGAGGACGGACCGAGGGGGAAAGCTGGCTTGCTTGCTTTTCCGCCCCCTCCCGGGCATCGCTGAGAAAGCGCTTGGCGCTTTCTTGCTCCGCTCCTTCGTTCGTAAAGCCAACGAAGTTATCTGAACCTGAACGATTCAGAACTAACATCCGAAGCAAGTTGAGTGGGTGAGCCGTATGATGGGCGACTGTCTCCCGCGGTTCTGGGGGGACTAGGTACCCCGGGACACCGGGGGTCACTCTATTTTATTATATACGCCTGGTGAAAATAATGTATTTCGATACGCCTAAAAGATGGATTCTATATAAACCAATGGATCCCGAGAAGTCGTTGCTACTAGCTATTAGTTTCTCGTCGATTAGTTTTCTCTTCTTATACCTTTCCCCGCTTTTCCTAGTCACTCATGAAATGGCACGTTGTCTATGTATTCGAGTGGTCTCATTGAATCTCTTCACTTCGGGGTGGGGGTCCGCCCCCTTCTCTCCCGCCCGCTGCTTCCCGCTCTAGTTACGGTTGTGTGCCGTGGACACACGGATAGATTCATTCCCCAATATCCCCGGCTCGGACGCCCTTCCTGGGTCCTCCTATCCCATGAATATGTTTACGGGGTCTGTTAATCAGGTCGGACGGAGGGGTGTATTCACTATACCGAAAGACCGGGGTTGCCCAAAAGCCCTCCAGGGTGGCGCCCTCCTTAGGAAAGTTGGTTTGAGGGAGAAAGCGGTGGAAAGGTCAATTCGTTTCATTTCCATGGAAGAGGAAGGTACGAGCGGGTTGGGTTCTCTGGCCTAGGCAAAGCATCAGATACACGTTTCGCTATCCATTAACAGTGAAAGCTACAATCTTTTTCAGACCTAACCTATTGGGAGAGGCAGGATTCGAACCTACGTAGAAAACCTTCAACAGATTTACAGTCTGTCGCTTTTAACCACTCGGCCACTCTCCCCGTTCAAAGTAAGCTTTGACTGACTTTCTGAGCCAAGATCGCGATTGGGAAGAGAGAAATCGGTCAATCCACACGTCCTAACCCCTTCCAATGGACTAATCGAACAAGTAGAGGTTCAAGGAATCAAACAAATAGAGGCCATGTTGAATGCCGTCGGTACACCTATGCTCGGAGCTTCTGAGAAATGTCATGGTCTAGTCCCCGGAATACGCTTAGCATTCGAAGTCTTTGAAATAATTGCCTCGAGAGCAAGGCTTCGGTCCTTCTCGATAGAATCGTCACGAAGCGAATCGACAAAACCCAAGGTGACTTCTCGTTCTCCCTATTGTGGGCGAGGAGGGATTCGAACCCCCGACACCGTGGTTCGTAGCCACGTGCTCTAATCCCCTGAGCTACAGGCCCCGTCTCCACTGGATCTGTTCCAGGAACCCCTTCGCCGAAGCAACCTTTCCTCTCCTTACCCATTCCGGGTCAGAAAGATGCGGAAGCTTAGGATCCTCTCTCAGAATATGCCGACACGGAAGAGATGCCACACTGCGAACAAATAAGACACTTTAGAAAGAAGGAAAGAGGCGTAAAGAAGGTGGTATCGTATCTGTTACGAGGCATAACATACATGTATTCTCGATCATTGAGTTCGGGTATACTTATTGAAGGGAAGTCCATATAATTTCACTGGACTCGGAAGCAGGTTAATTGATTGAAGTAAACTAAACCGAATTCTCCACCGAGTTTTCAAATCAATGAAAAAGCCGAACAAAGCACAAAGCAATGTAAATTGATTGGCCGTTACCATCCTATGTTACCATTCGTGAGCTGTGGTTCGGGGGATCCCCGAGGAATGGCGGACCGTTGTTGTTCTCGAGCAAGAGAGACACTTGGTCAACAATCCCATTGAGAATCCGTTTTGGGCATCTTTGTCTCGTAGGTGCCATGCCCAGATCCTTGTGGTACCGATAGGGTCATCACGTCTTATAAAAGCACCAATACCCGGAGCAAGCAACTCTTCGTCGTTTCCCCGGCTTTTCACCAATACCCGCCATTCAATCTACTTACCATTTTTATCATTTTTTCTATACGGCTTTTTTTCGATTACCACCGTCTCGAGGGCGGGCCTATTTAAAAGCTCTAGTCGATCAATTCTCATGTTTGTTTCAGTTATTTTCTCCGGATGCAAGACTCGAACTTGCGACCCATGGATTAACAGTCCACTGCTCTACCGACTGAGCTAATCCGAAACAAGAATGGGTGTATTACTGACCCGAATGAAGCCCTGCAACCCTTTTTTCTCTATAAGGGGGTGATGGGGTTGTGAAGGGCTCAAAGTGAATAGAGACTGGAAGCTGGCTAAACGAATGGCGCATCTATATACGGCAATTTTATTACCAGGCTATACTATAGGGGGCCAGTACCGAAATCTTTCTGTCTGTAGCCGGCGCCTCTCACCAACCAAATAACATGGCACTTTCCCAGCACGAGTAGGAGCGGAAGCTGAGAAAGAGCTTTGCGCTTTATCCCAGCATCTATCTCAGAAAATATGTATCTAATCAAGCGTAGCGATCAAGGTCATGTAATGACCGATATACCGATGCTTTTTCACAAGCGGAGAACGACGCGGAGCGGGCGGGACAGAAAAAAACGATCTATTTACTCAATTTTTTTCAATTCAACACATTTAAAAAACAAAAATAAATAAATAATAAAAAAACAATAAATTCAACACATTTAAAAAACAAAAATAAATAAATAATAAAAAAACAAGAAAGAAAAAAAGTGGGTGCAAAATACTCATGCTTCCGCTCCTGGTTCAACCGCACCTAATGCAGCGGTAGGTACTAGCTTAACCTGGGGGGGTAGCGACTTAGTAGCAGTAGCTGGCAAAGTTGCTTTAGCACCAATCCCATTAGGTACTGCAGATTTCTTGGTACACCATATTCATGCATTTACAATTCATGTTACTGTATTAATATCACCGAAGGGTGTTCTGTTTGCACGCAGCTCTCGCCTAATACCCGATAAAGCAAATCTTGGTTTTCGTTTTCCTTGCGACGGGCCCGGTAGAGGAGGTACCTGCCAGGTATCTGCTTGGGATCACGTTTTCTTAGGGTTGTTCTGGATGTACAATTCCATCTCAGTAGTTCTATTTCACTTCAGTTGGAAGATGCAATCCGATGTACGGGGTAGTATAAGTGAACAGGGAGCAGTGAACCATATCACTGGGGGAAATTTTGCGCAGAGTTCAACAACTATTAATGGATGGCTACGTGACTTCTTGTGGGCACAGGCTTCCCAAGTCATTCAATCATATGGGTCCGAGGTTGACAAGTTTGTTAATGGAGAGGGAGAGGTTACTGGGGAGCGCTCCGAGGTTACTGTGACCGGAGAGCGCTCCGTAGATTCTAACCGGCTCGTTTCCCAAGTATTCGCAGAGTCTGTGTTTCTCGGGGTATTCGCTGAGTCTGTGTTTCTCGCCTCTGCATCCTCCTCATCCTCATCATCACTCGACAATATATTGTCAACAATCACACTCATTATTTGGCGCAATCTCCATAAGACACGATTTAGACCATATGCATTAATATGAGGTCTTATTAGGGAATAGATTTGATCCGAGTCCGTATCATCGGTCTGAGTAGATATTGAAGTTGTTTCCACTACAATTTGAGTTGATGCTGGGGTAGTTTCCAATAGAGGAGTTTGAGTAGACCTTTCATTAGGCAGAACCTCAGATCCAGCAGCAGGTGCTGAAGATCCATCAGCAGGTGCTGAATTCTGACTATGACTCTGACGAAATACCCACTGTAGAGTGATAAGGTAAACTAGACCCTTTAACATGGCCGTCATCCTACTATCCATCTGATCAACTCTACTATGCATTTGCATTAGTTCACGTGTAACTTCTCCCGTTTGTTCCAGCTGCTGCCGGGCTGCATTCCCCGCTTCTACAAGATCTAAAAGAATTCCCTCCGCAGAGCTATTTTGGACCTCAGACCTAAATGTTAAGGTATTAATATGTGCTAATAGATTATCTCTGAAGGAAGTATGTTCGGAGTTGACGTTTCTAATCCCTTCAGACAACGTAGCATTAAACGAATTCATATCGTCTGGAGATATGGGCGAGAATCCTTTTAGATAGTACAATATTGCTAGCCCCGCTAGTCCTACAATCATAACGCAACCCCATAACTTTTTGCTAGAATACCATGCGGCATTATCATTAGATGGTGTCAAGGGCACGTCTGACTTATCAGTATCAGCAGAGTCCTGCGAGGTTCTCTCATCGTCGAGCTGATTATTCGGATTAGTCTTATCTGAGTCTAACCTAACCTCGCTAAGGAAAAGGATTAAAGGGAATGTTATCATCACCTGTAGAAACAATTTGGCTATCTCCAAAGGATTCTTCATCTTTCTGTAATTCAATGCATACGCTGATGCTAATACCGCGTAGTAGCTTAGTAACACCAATTTGTAGCTATTATTCGATGTTGTTATTTTATCCAGTAATCTGGATCCGTCTATAATGAATTGTGAATTTAATGGCATAATACTACACAGTATTCCTATAGGGGATAGGCTAGCCAGTAATATCAATACCTTTCTGTTGGGATTATCCATAATATTCTTGAAACTAGTCAGCATACTTGAACTTGATGGTAGTTCTGAAGGGTCCGATTGTTGACCGTTAAGATGAGGATGGTCTGCTTGTGACTTTGATGGTAGGTCAAACGATGGCAACTTCGACGGTAGGTCCTGTTGAAGAGGAGGGTCTGATGGCAACAAAACCGGTAGATCCTGTGGGGGGTCTGATGGCGTGTTTGATTGCGTGCTTGATGGCGACACAAGCTGATCTTTACTCTCTGCATTGGGGGCTGAAGGCGATTTGCCCTCAGCAGATTCTGGCAAAGAAACATTCTCCGAAGGCGTAGGCACAAACTTATCCGGGGATGAAGGATTTTCAATATCAGAGGTTTAGTCCAATTGACTGGATAATCGTATTCCAGTATTCCAGCACCAATCATTTGCTTTAATGAAGAAATGGGTGCTTCGTGATTGAAATTCAATGCGTAGGATTTGCTGCTTAAGCCCCGGCAAAACTGAATGTGCGAATAAACCAATATAGATGTAGAGGGTCTCCGAAACATTAAATTGGATATAACTCCCTTTCGCTTATGGTTACGCATAGAATGAGGCGGTGAAAACAATAGGCAACTAACGTGAGAATGTTGAATCATCGTAGCATTAGAATAAAAACGGTAATTGTAGCAGTGTGAAAGATTTATCATGATTGAAGTGCATCGTGTTTTAAAATATATACCTTATACGGCTTTCATGCCTAAATAAATACCCAGACAGAAAGGGTGTTCATGCCTAAAAATAGCCCCGGACAGATCGGGATGTCATGCCTAAATAGAAACCCTGGCAGATAGGGCTGTCATGCCTAAATAAAATAGAAACCCTGGCAGATAGGGCTGTCATGCCCACGATAACTCCTCGGGCAGATAAGGGGTCATTTCTGGTGGTTGCCTCAGATTGCACGCACTTAGCCGTCTTCTTGATCTACCGCTTTTCCCTTGTATCAACCTCTGTAGAGCGGTACAATGACAGGAATAGCTCTTCCCATATGTCAACCTCCGTATGGCGGTACAACGACGGGAATAGCTCTTCCAATGAGGCTTTTACGAGGGAGTCACCTTGGCTTGGGGAAAGCCCATAACAGAATGTCGATTTCGGGCCGCTTCTCTAGGGAAAGGTATTCCAAATAGCCTCTAATTCTATGTAATGAAATGCCTCTGTTCATCCTTCAATGATAGGAGCAGGTCCGAAGAAGGATCCTAGAGTGTACAGGGTTGAGCTAAGAAGGTCTCTCAACGCCTCCCTCTCTTCCATCGAAGTCTCTTTTCAGAAACTCGCCGTTAGCGAGGGAGGGGAAAGGGGAACAAGCACACTTGGAGAGCGCAGTACGACAGAGAGTTGTATGCTGCGTCCGGAAAGGATGAGTCGCTTCTGAGAAAGAATCTATTAATTCTCCATTCTGATGAGATAATAATAGGAATGGTGTAGGTGCGATTATTCACTTCACGGGCGAGGTCTCTGGTTCAAGTCCAGGATGGCCCAGCTGCGCCAAGGGGAATCGGGAGAAGCATCTGATCAGTTCACGTATGCTTTACTTGGCCCGAGCACAGGGGATATAGCTCAGTTGGTAGAGCGCCGCCCTTGCAAGTGGGTCGTTGCGCTTACGGGTTGGGTGCCTAATTGTTTAGGCGGTAATGATAGTATCTCCCCGATGGCTAACTCTTCCCCAAGAATGGGGAGGAGGACCGAAACATGCCACTGAGAGACTCTACTGGGACAAAGATGAGCTGTCGTGTAGGGCGGGGTGGGATGGGTGGTTGGTTAGATCCATTATGGGTCGTACATGGACGATAGTTGGAGTCGGCGGCTCTCCCGGGGCTACCTCATCCGGATCCCTGGGGAAGAGAATCGAGCTGGCCCTTGCGAACAGAACAGCCTGATGGACTATCTCTCTTCAACTCCCTGAGCACGCACGCCCAGGAAATGTGTTCCTCCCACCATTTCGAGATCCTCTTCTAGCTGCTGATCCGATCTCAAGCCCCAACCACATTTTCCGATCTATCGATCAGTAATATGGTTTGACGGGTTCATGTATCAAAATAAACCCTAATCTTGGCTCAGAAAGTCGAAGCGGGAAGTGGCCGAATGAAAAAAGCGTTTGATTTCAGTAAATCCGCTGAATTTCGAAAGAGAGATTCGAATCGTACCTCCCTTAATGCCAAAGTATACTTCGTATTCAAGAAGGAAAAGCGAAGTGCAACGAGTTTAATGGCGCTCGACCCTTCATGCGATTAGGAAATTCCACGGCAATGGTCCCGCGAGTTCGAAAAGTTACCACCGGAATGGCCAGCCCAATTGCGGATTCCGCAACTGCCACCGTTAACACTAGTGAAGCGAATGATTAACCCATCATATCATCCGAATAGACAGAAAATACCGGAAAGTTCAAATTGACAGCCAATGGCATTGACTCAATTAGCGTCGGCATAATAGTAATATTTCTTCTATTCGAGAGAATTCCCCGAATACCTGAAAGAGAGAGAATCATAGAAAATGTCAAATATTTGACCAGATCCGTAAGAAAAAGTCTTTCTTCGTTTCATAAAAATGCGCTGAGCATTGGTTCTTGGTAATCATGGCTGTTTAAGAAGTGAAGGGAGGGCGAGTAACCCCATATACCACTATAGCGAAAAGTGACCGAAGCATGATGCAGGTTCGGTTGAAAGGAAGAACCCTAAGCCCTGAACAAGGGCAAAGCATTCCCGTAGGTATATGATCTAATGTGCACTTTCCGCATCCTACAGGACTTGAACCTGTGACCTTCAACTTAGAAGGTTGTTGCTCTATCCGACTGAGCTAAGGATGCTGTGCATTACAAACACTTCTAGTAGAGAGAGAATGATAGAACCGAAAGTTATGGGTTTTTCAGTGTGGTCAACGTGGCGATAATGACCGAAAGGAGGGTGGAAACTCCCTCACAAGTTCCCCCCGTGGCCCTTCCTTCCCCGGGGTCCACTCCCTCCTGGAGTTTGCAGAGAGGAAAATGGCTTGCTTTTCAGTGTAGTCAGGTAAAACTTGCTTGCCTTAAAGTTATTCTGTTTCGAAGGGCATGACAAATGCATAGGCTCCTTCCCTTCTACTTGGCATTCGCCAAGTGCTTCCCGGTTCCTAAAAGGTAGGCAGGTGGTATGGGCCCTCTGACTTCTCTCCGGGGCTTTCCTCCCGGCGAAGATCTCGCCGGTGTTACCTGCGGATGGTTGGGACCATAATAAGATAAGAGTTGAAAGGTCCCACGTTTTTTGCCGGGATGTCGTTCAGTCTTCCGTCCCCAATAGATAGGTAATCCGCTCTCTGTAAACGAAAGGAGGGAGAAGTGGCACTCGGGCCTGACCATGATGTGCCTATAGCAGGCAGGGAGCATATCCGCGTCTATCTGGCAACACGTTGAATAGGGCATGGTCACCCGAAAAAGACTCCGATTTGCCAGCTTTCGGAAGGAAAAAGGTTATGGATACGAGAAAGAAGAAACCGCAACCGCAGCCCTGGATGATTCTTCCTGAAGTAAGTTCTAAAGAATGCCCTAACCAGATCGATTTATCCATTTCACGTAATTTGGTCGGTTACGTGTTTTTCATAGCACCTTTCATGTCGTGCCACATAAAGATGGATTACCTAAAATCAGTTGAATTCCTAAATCATGAAAACAACTTTCACACGACGGCATCGGACGGGGCAAATCCTCCATCCAGGAAGAACAGGATGTGGTTCCCAAAGAATGCTTTGACACCAGTGTTTCCTTCCTGTACTCCAGTGCTTTCGGAGCATCCTAATGGTTACACAAAATGGTCAAAACCTTAAAGACGAAGGGATTGTTAGAAACGAATACTTCCCACACGTGTCCTCTAGGAGAGATTAGTTTCCCATGAGTGCCTAAAGAATAGACAATCGACACTTTCTTTTTCAACGAAGGGAGTCCTTCATATTCCTATAGCCCTTTTTATTTAGCTTTCCCTTGCTACACCGTCGCCGTTGCTGTTCTTAACCCTCTCGTAATGTTACGCGGGCAGGAGCGCACTGAGGTGAAGTAACGGACGGGGGAGCACTATGGTGGGTGGAAGGGGCGGGCCGGTGAGTATCAAGAGCGGATACCATTTTTCTTTTTTTCAAATTTAGCGTTCGGTATAGAAATTTAAGCCGAGCCCAGCCTAGAGGCGGGCGAATGGCAGTGGATAATCTCTCCCTTGTTCCCTTGGGTCGTTAAGTCGGTCAAGACCTACCTCGCCCTCTTGAAAACCCTTTAAAACCATTCCAGCCCTGAAGTGGGATTGACCAACTCCTACTTCCAACGGGGATCGAGTGCACTACTTCACTTCGGTGACCCTGGCCCATCTGATTGATCCAGGTCTGGTCTTGGCGAATAAGGGATCAATCTCCGGGAAGCGATCGATTGGTGAAGAAAGATTGTGAACCCGGTTTGTCAAAGGGTCCCCGACCAACAAAGGTCACAGTCACGTATATATAATCAGATAGCGCCCACGGCCCTCCGCAGGAACAAGAACAAGGAAGCCGGCTGCCTGCCCCCTTCAGTATGCAATAGCCGGCAAGGGTTATCCCCTACGGGACTCGAACCACCCTGTCTTCGACATCAAGAAGTGACGATGTCCGCCACCTCGCCTTTGACGTGCCGGGACTCGGCTTCAACCCATTCCATTCTATATACGATAATTTCTCTGAATCGATGCGAAGACCCCGAGAAGGGGCGTAGGGGCACTCGGGGCCGAGATCGAAATCCCAGGCATGAAGTAGTGGGCAACGAGCTCCCATGCTTAATCACGCGCTGTGATCTTAGCTTCGCTAGGATCACATACTCCCATAACTGATAAGTTGCCGCTGGGATTATGTTTTCAAGAGGAATCTCGAACTCTTGGCTCATATCGTTGTTTCGGAGGGCCCACCAAGCAAGATGGATAGCAATTAGTAACAATGTGGTTCAAAGCCCAGAGCCGCGAGTTCAGGCGTTTATGCGGTTTAGCCAAAATTGGTTAATTCTTGGGATACTTTTGTGCGAACGGGGGAGAGAGATTTAGTTCTCAGAGATTGAGGTAGATGTAGTTTCCAAGGATTAGGGTTTGGGAACGGACGGGAGAGGTAGATGTAGTTTCCAAGGATTAGGGTTTGGGAACGGACGGGACAGGAAACCCTGGGGAAGGCGTTTATTTCATAAGGTTGATCTTGCTTAGTCCCTACGCTTCGCTCCGGCTTTCTGTCCAATTCCAATCCGGGGGTTTTTTGAATCACTGAGGTCCCGGTGCACTCCAAACGAAGCCGAAGGCGTACTTCGCCTTCACAGTTCACGAAGGCCCGCCGACCCACTTTCTTTCCATGGATGTCACCAGCCGCCGCCCCGCTGGTGACATTTCACAAAGCGTTTTAGGGCGAGGGAGCAATAATACTCGCTAAGCGAACCTCGGGGGTCCCCGAACCAGGAAACTAGTCTTACCTATCAAGGGGACTTTCCGACACCGGCAAAATGGCACCGGACCCCGAACGAACGTACCTACCCTGGTGGGGCGGGGCCCCCAACCAACTAACTTCCCCTAGTAAAGAATCATCTTACTGATAGTTTATCAACATGCGAAGCAAGACGAGTTCGTCGGCTTTTGTTTCAGTGGTTCCTCACGATGCCCGAACCTTTCGTATGGGTGTTTGTTGAAGCGGAATTGCAGAATGAACGAGGGCGTGTTGCGTAATCATTTAATTCGTTGAGAAATGGGAAGATGTCAAAGCACGGACTTACTGGATACGACCGCCTGATAGATGCCCGAGACACACGGCGGAGCTGTCACAATGTATTAACATGGTTCTTAAGGTCTCAGCACCCACACTCTTCAAGGGCAAGCGTGGCTTGACACATCTTTATCAACCCAGAAAGACCCCAACGTCACTGCCCAAAATACGCCCCAGTTTTTGCTGCTCACGTCTGGTGTGACATCGTTACGTTAATTCCCTTTTCCAAGTGGAACTTCGTTAGCTAGCCTAGACACCCAACATGAGCTGCCAAGCCACCATTGATTGATTCCAGAGCGTTTTCTTTAGAACCAGAAAATTGAGTAAATAGAATTTTAGGATTTGATGCAGAGAATATTCAGTATTAAGAAGTAGATCTGTGTCTGCAAGAGGTAAACCTGTGTCAACACTAAGAACCTTCTCACTTCAGGATTGCGAGCGAGGCGATCCTAGCAGGGATGCCTGGATTATCGCTGATCGTATCGTATTCTCAAAGCTGCAGCTGTGGTAATCGAGGCTTTGCTTCGTATTCTCGAAGCTGCTGCTTAGCGTTGATCGCTTCTTTAAGGATAATTGAAAGGTGATCGCTTCGCTCAGGCTTCCTTCGGGGAAGCCTTTCGCTACGCTTGCCTTTAGGTCCATTTCCAGAATCCGAGCTTGCACTCATCAATAGATGCAGCCGCGTAACCTCTTGCCGGTGAAAGCGGTTGACCATTAAGCAAGAGCGAGAGATCGACAATCTTGAAAGCGGTTGACCTTGATGCAAGAGAGGGAGAAGTCCATGGCGGAAAACTCGACCGCTTCAGCCAGTCGACCGCTTCAGCCAGTCGACGGGTTTCAGCCACTTCGACGAATGGAGGAGGCAACGATCTGATTCAATCACTAGAAAATACCAAGCCTTCATTCGACCTGGCGGAGAAAGATTCCCCCGGAACCACGACTCAAGCGCAATCACTTGCAGAGCGATCAAGCCAAATCGCAGAGCTGCCGAGACCGGGCATTCGACCAACAGGAACGGGCTTACAAAAAGCAGGCACAGGCTGTAGTCCCTGATCAGAAGCAAGTGAAAAAGACCGGCCATTCTATAACCGAAATTTGAAAGAAAAAGAATAGGCTAGGGACGGGGTCGAACCGTCATTCCAGGATTTGCAGTCCAATACATTGCCATTATGTTACCCAGCCAGCAGAACGTTTTTCCCGCCTCTCATTTAAGGGGGGTGACCCTAGTAAAGGCCACCCGTTGAAATAATCTAAAGCCTTTTCTGCGATGCCATAAAGTGTGAACCAACCTCCGTAATATTTTAAGCAAAATAGTAATTAGTGATTGAGGAAGACCCCTCGGGACTTGTAAAGCCGACCAGCTGCCAACACGACTTGTTTATGCCTATTAAAGAACCTTTTAATGCTAATTCGCGGAAAACTATACAAGACATACGAAATAACTAATATACGAAACGGAAGCGACCAGTGGAAATACGTCAGTTTCTTACTCATGTAAATGAACTATTTCTTGGCAACGGCGACGACTTTTCCGGAGTCTTATTTCGGTTATGGTCGACCAATCGGGTTGGGAGTTCCCTGCCTGACCGCCGATTCAGAACCGCTCGTGACAGTTTCCCGTCATACGGCTCCCCGCATCCCATCGGGTGGGGGTTCCGGAATGCGAGCTCCCCCGCCCTCTTCTGATCGTGACGATGCCCATGCAGCAACTGCCGCAGGTTGTTTCAGCAGCTCGTGCCTCCCGGACGACGTGGAATGATGCGATCCACCTCCACCCATGATGTCCACAGGCGGGAAGAACAATGAGCGCCAAGAACACCTACGCCGTGGTTGGAGTTCTACTTCCTTGTCGCTTTAGCCCTATCGGCTGGCTAGAGCCATTGCTCAGTTTTCTCACGGGCTTGATAACTCCTAGACTCAAATAGAAGACCACAAGACCATCAGCGTATCTGATGAGAGAGGATTGAAACCTCGTATCTTCCCCATTTTCCCTTTGAACGAAGATTTCCTCTATCCGACTCTTAAGCATCAGGATGAATAGTCCGTGAAATGCAGTGTTGGCCAAGGGGAGGAAAGATTACTTCACCTGTTCCGGGAAAGAGGTATTCGCCGAGAAACCGAAATTACTGCTGCTTCTAGCCACGAAGCTACCCGCCTCCTTACCATGGGAGAAGTATCAGGTCCATCGGAAAGCGTCTCGTGACTAATTCGATCAAAAATTGCATCAGCGTCGATTACGTACTCTGGCCCTCCCGTTGATAGATATGTGGATCGCTCTGGTGGCGTCATGGCGAGATCGACCCGAGCGAAAGTAGCTATTGGGTTCGAATCCCGCTTCCGGTTCGCCTTCAGGCCATGGGGGCCTATGCTTGTTCGATCCGATCCCTAGTATTAGGAGTCCCGAGAGGTCTTTATTAGTGGAATCGGGCCATACTTCCACTTCCACTCTCACTTCCGCTTTTGCTTTTACTTTCAGAGGTATGTATATTCAGCAAATCGGATCAGATTGTCTATCCGTGACCTCGCTCGTGAAGGTAATGAGATTATTCGTGAAGCCAGTAAGTGGAGTCCTGAATTAGCTTAGCATGCGAGCTCTTTCGCTATGGAGTAGCTATGTAGTATAGCAATCCCGAGAGTATTCGTAGTTCAGTCGAGTAGTAATAGCTTAGCCGGTGAAAGCAAAGCTATTGCGTATCTCGCTCGGTATTCGTAGTTCAGTCGAACGGGGAGGTTTTGCCATATGTATTCGATACTACATAGCAAAGCTACTCGCTTCGTTCTCTCCAGCCTTTTCGCATGCTGCAAAGACCCGGGAAGGCTAATACCCCGCCGGGAAGGCTAATTTCCTGACTCACAGGATTACTGACTGGACTGGGTAGGTTTATTGACTGAATTAGGTAGGGAAAGCCAGCCCTTTTCGTGGGCGGCATGGTTGAAATTGGCTTGCCAATGCGGTTCACCGACGTTAACCCATTGTCCTGTGTTTTTAATATTAATAGTGACCTGGCCGTTACACCAGGCCGTGTAACCCGCGTTAAGCCATGCAAATTGGAGAGCCGTAGCTAGGCCTTGCAGTTAATCCTAGGGCCACGTGCTAATAGACCTCCATTCGGCGCGGCGTTTGAATGCCTTCCCGCATTGCATTGCATTGCGGAAGCCAACGATAGCACTACGAGGCCGTGAAATCGCCGGAAAGGAAACGAAGTGAACAGAGAACAAATGGGATGGGGGCTTAATGAATTCTCCACCTCAGTTTGGCGTGTAGCCGTGGACACGGGGTGCGAGCTGCAGGAACTCAGAATCATCTACGCAATTTCGTTGCCATGTTCGTTTCTGTCCTAGTGTTAGGAGCCTCGCGTCTGTTCCCCGGGAAAGGAAGCACGCTCAATAAGCTGGAAATACGTGAGGGACGGAGTCACGCAAAGTTCGGTTTCCAGCACGGTAACCTCGAAGAAAGGGGAGCACCTTTGAAGACTTGGACCTCTAGTAGCCCGGCCATTCATAGAGCGACCCCAGCCCTGATTAACTTAACGGTGGAGCCCTTTCGTTGTCCGCGAAGAACATAAGCTCCCGATGGTTCCTCAATCAACGGCATTTCCTCAATCAACGGCAAATTATCACTCAACGAAGGAAGAGGTTTCGGAACCTGTCAAGGAGAACCCAGTTAAAGAGGATTCGGAACCTGTCAAAGAAGAGGAGCCCGTCAAAGAGAAGTGCTCGGAACCTGTCGAAATGCCATCGGCACCTGGCGAAAAGCCATCGGCACCTGTCGAAAAGCCATCGGCACCTGTCGAAACGGAGGCGCCACCCGCCGGGGAAAACGGGATTCGAACCCGCGACTTCTGGCGTGACAGACCAGCACTCTAACCAACTGAGCTATTTCCCCTGCCCTAGAAATGTAGTTAGAAGTAAAAGTAATTTGAGAGGTAGAAGCAAGTTTAATAACCATGACCTTATGAATATAGTTTCGTAAGAGCGTGGCTTCGGTCATTAACCCACTTAAAGGCTGATCGAAAGCTCTCGGGATCAACTCCGATAGGGAATATGGCGAGCATTCACCTAGAGCAACCTTGGGTTAAGGTCCGCGAGTGGACATTCTGCCACCCCACCGAGTGCGCATGGTTGAAATTCACACGTGGCGGGCCAGCGGATTACCGATCCAGCCGATGCCTTCCAGGCCAACGATAGCACTACGAGGCGCCAGTTGCCTTGGATGATAGCTTAAAAGCTTGGTGGTTCGCGCCTTTCATTCGTGATTTGTCAGTCCTAAAGATTGGTTTTGGTTCCCGCTCTGTAGGCATCGATGGCTGCGAAGGGGCGGATGGGTGCGGTATCACGTTCATCAACATGATCTGGCCGAAACATTACAGGTCTACCCTTTCCTTACCTGCCATTCGTCCTTGCATATTTGACTTTGTACTCGCAATCGCTTTGCGCCTTGCCTGCACTGCCCCGGCAACCATGCCAATTCAAGCATTTTATGTAAGGCAGAATGGGGTCAAATCATGATCCGTGATAGATTCTCGAATCGTCGATTTCACGCCAATACGATTGGATTTTAGCCACGGGTATCGAAAGCTTGCTCATTCAGCAGGATTCATCGAGCTGGTCCACATGGTTCCCCACCGCACCGGGTTCAACCTTTGTTACTTCGTGGTATACCCATGGACTAGCCAGTTCTTATTTGGAGGGATGTAATTTCTTGACTGCCGCGGTATCCACTCCTGCCAACAGTTTGGCTCACTCCCTGCTTCTGTTGTGGGGTCCTGAAGCACAAGGAGATTTCACCCGTTGGTGCCGGAGGTTTATGGACCTTCGTCGCTCTTCACGGCTCCTTTGCTCTAATAGGTTTTATGTTACGTCAATTCGAACTTGCTAGGTCCGTACAACTACGCCCCTACAACGCAATAGCTTTCTCCGCTCCGATTGCGGTTTTCGTCTCCGTATTCTTGATTTATCCCTTGGGGCAATCCGGTTGGTTCTTCGCACCCAGTTTCGGTGTAGCAGCTATCTTCCGATTCATTCTGTTTTTTCGAAACCAAAGAATCCATGAGAGGGTCTCGCTTATCGGAATCAGGATCGGGCGGGTAAGCAACTCGTATAGGAAGTGGATTAATGGCAATGTCACTAGTACTTGCAGGAACGCATTGACAACCACACGAAAAGGCGACGCCGACAAATCGTGCGAAAACGGAACCTGGTGGACATGACTACGATACATGCTCGAATGCCAGTCTTCCTTGCAGGAGATGGGCTGGCATGGCTTGATACGTTCGGTTGCACGGCCAGGCAAACGATACAATCTATCGGCTTTACAGTGTGATGGACGAAGCCGTTAAGTCCACTGTGTTTTCGATATCAATAGCCTCGACTTGCCGGATCTAGCCGATGCTAGACGTTAACCTGGTGGTCCTAAGCTGATCTATGAATTGGGTTGGCATTGAACGAATTGGCCAAAGCTGCCAACGATGGCACTACGAGGCCGAAAGCTGGCAAATCGGAGTCTTGGTAAACGGAATTGGCACTCCGGAAAGGAAGCCCTTGTGGTAGGCGTTAAATTCCTTTGGGGTCGGGGCGGGGGTGGGGACTCCCCGTCAACAGGTCCTGTCGACGCCCCAACCAGAGTAACGAACATGCCCTCGGAAGAGATCATGGCAGCGCTTGTGTCGCCGATTAGTTGTAGCCCCGCCCCGTGGATGACATGAACCACGCTGTTGAACTTCTAGCCGGAAGATTAGCTGGTGACAGAACACCGATTTTGTCGAGCGATAGCAGCTTCTGGCGAGGTTTCTCATTACTATTCGGTTTAGGGTTTGTGCGCAATCGCGGAAGGGCATGGCTTAGTCGAGAGGGTGATGACGACCTCCGAGTGGTGGATATGAATGCGGAAGTCGACAATATAATTACAGATATACGTACGCAAGGCGTAATAGCTTACGTAGACAGTTTTCGCAATGAAGACGTTGCGAACATGGTGCAATTGGGAGCATTGGAGATTGGAATTCGGGCTGATACCGCTTCTATCCCAACCTCGGTTTCTTCAGCAGCATCCCCTTCCGGCTCTTCCGCCATCGGCTCCGAATCTGATACCGTTCCTGCCATCGGCTCCGTTTCTGCTACCGGCTCCGCCTTTGCTGAGTCCGGTCCCGTAAATATATACCAAGTGCATAGGCACAATCTAACAGGAAGGGATACAGGTAGGCCTTTAGCCGGAGATGCGGGGACAGCCCCCTTACGGAATGAAGCTGAAAGTAGTGTTTTCACAGAAGGAGTGGAAGGCAGGGAGGTGATGTCCAATCTTATGGCCTGTCATCCATAACCTCACGAGGTGAACCATGTCATTGATATAGAGGGGAAGGGGTCGGACCTTCCCTTAGTGTTGGTTCGTACTGAAGAGGAAGAAACTACAAACTATGGAAATGAAATACAATCAATTATCTACCCAGAGAGAGAGAAAATCCCACATATATCTACCCAGAGAGAGAGAAAATCCCACATACCGAAAGAAAAAGGTCGCAAATGTAGTTAATCCAAGTAAGGGGAATGGCCGAGCCCCTAGTCGGAATCCCGATCAAGAATATACTCGAGCAGCGTATTAGAAATACACCGCGTTCCCGCCCCCATCGCTGAGTATACTGAGTTATCCGGGATGTTGTCGACGATAGGCTTGTGGGTAACCCATATCGATTCCATCTCAGATAGAGCTCTTCTCACGTCATTGCGTCGGGTTTCCGTGAATCTCCGGGCCCCCTCACATCTTGCCAATAAGTTGAAAGCTCTGTTTCTAACTTCCACGGAATCCGCTGCAAAATTATCAGCGGGTTGATGGATGGAAGTTATATCAGGGTTGAAATCCACAAGCTGTGCCAATGTCGTCAGGGCGACATCCTTCATGAAGGAGCAGGCTGCACTCAGTGCCGCTTTGCTTGTGTCATCCAAGGCCGGTGCATCGCAAACGCTGGTCAATATGCCTTTGAAGAAGGCATATTGATTTTCTAGGTCCTCCCGTGCGGATATAGGCGGGCGATCCGGGGATGGATTACATACCCGGCTTAATTCTACCCGGAAAGCCAAGAGGGCGCCTTCATAGCTGCTTCCACCTTCCCCCGCATCTACACAGTGGGCCACGCACTTGCTCCCGGCGACCAAGAACCAGAACCCACACCCTATTAGGATAGGATGAACAAATACGGTACTAATCGTGGCTAAAATACCCTGACGAAAAAGCCATTTCAACAGAACGCCGGACAGCCGATACCCGATCAATTTCTTAATTACGTATGTATCCATCACAAAAGAATAAATCACTCCCTTGGCCGCCCCAACGCAACTAACAAATAATCCTACGTTAATAGCAAGTTTGGCTAATGAGGGATTTCGCACCACAGAAGTGATCGAAGGACTAAATGCGTTTCCAATACCTGCTGCTGCTCCCGCTAATGAAGGATTTCGCACCACAGAAGTGATCGAAGGACTAGATACGTTTCCAGTACCTGCTACTGCTCCCGCTGAGGCCATGGTAGCCGCTCCTGCTCCAATTAATTTCGCACCTTCTAGCGTAACTAACTATTGGGTGTCTGTTAGGGTCACGAGAGGGGCGTGAAATCTTCAGTGAAAGTGTCTGCCGCATCACCATTCATGTGTAAGCTTGTAACTGTTTTAGTTTCAAAAGAGGACTGTTGCTCCATACTTGAAAGTTCACTTTTTTTCATGCAAACCCGAATAAATCAGAACTCTTTAACGCAAATAAAATCAATTCGCGCGTAAATCGTACTTATATTCTGTTGCTCTTCTCTGTCTGTTCTCGATATTCATGGCAGTTTCTTGGCTGGCAGGCAAGCAAAAGGGCTAACCGCATTTCTGGACTCGTGCCCGGCGGGAGTGAAAAGAAAAGTTAGGTCGGGAGGTAGTGCACGCTCGCTGGTCCTGATATCGAAATTCTCGCATTCGTGCCGTGTGTGTCTGGTTTCAATGAATTCCGTATTATGGGTGTGGCAAACGCCGTTAGGCAGGCAACAAGCCGCGTACCCCCGGCAGTATCTTCCGGCCATAATCTGCGTAAAAGAGGTTAGCTTGCCCTCACGGGGTCGCAGCTCTTTGTCCCGGCCATTGTAGCACGTGTGTCGCCCGTCTGCTGGTGGCGCTTTTGGATTTCTATCTAATGTGCCAATCTGTATACGAATGGAGACGATCGGACTTGAACCGATAACTTCATACTTGCAAAACATGCGTTCTACCGATTGAACTACGCCCCCGTCCTCGTTCCATGTGCAGCACGTATCATATGGGCAAACACAAGGGAGCTATTGTTTATACGTGCCCATAGCCCTTTCTTCTTTTTCTAGAGTTTAGACTTTATCCAAGACACGGTCCCATCCCATCACACTGTCGAAACTATGTCATAAGGGTGTGTCGTTGGCAGCAGTAATAGTTCACGAATCTTTTCTCGGTTCACCACTTCGATCGTATCGGCGCTAGAGAGAAGTCGCTTTCTCGGGAGCCTCCTCAAGGCTACCTCATTATTTCGAAACTTCATTCCGCTCCTCTGGCCGCCTCACCCTGTTCTCTGCTCCCCAAGGATACGGGTTGTTGATTGCGCTTGACCGGCACCTCTAGTACGACACATCTTTCAGAATACGAGCGAATGCTCGGATCAGTATTTCTTAATGATTCGAGCTCCTTATTCGATTGAGAAGTACGTGGGGCCAGAATGTATGCGAACCGTTCGACTATGACCTCGTTTCCTGAGCCAGAGGGGGAACCGCGAAATGGGCTGGCAAGAGCAGACAGCAACTCGTTTCACTCTCGTAATTCGGGGGAGAGAAAATTCCCAGGGATTCGAACCCTCAACTTTTGCCTGCTTTTAGAGATCATTATTCCGCCATTGGAACCACTCTCCCAAACCAAGTAGTTATTTCTCTTTCCAATGAGGGGTCCAGTCGAGGCGCCGAGGGCCGCAGGTGTACCGCGTATTCTATTTACCAGTTTCTCCGGAAGGTCATGTCCGGGGACTTTGACTTGATGGTGTGGTGTGACGAGGCGAGAATTCGAATTCTCGCTTTCCGGGAGTTGGTCAAACCCAACCCTAATTGCTCGGATAGCAACCAATGCACATTGCTGAGTGATAAGGTGGTTTTCCGGCTTGCTTTCCTGGAAAAGCCACTCCGCGTGTCCCTGGTGACACTTTCAATCGCCCGCCCTCTGGCTCAAAGGTAAGAAGTATTTCTGCTTTGATCTGAAGTCGGCAACGGACAGGATTCCTTCCACGCTGTGTTCACAGCTTGTGGAGTCACTGTTCGGGAGCGACATTGCGATGAGTTGGATGTATTTAATGCATAGGCCATTTGATGTCCCAAAAGGCATCAGGTATGACCCGCTTCTTGAAGAGGATTGGGTTATGTTCTACATCGGTACCCCTTTAGGGGCTTTGTCCGGGTGGGGAATCTTTGCATTACTGCACCACTTGTTGATACAGCAAGCGGCCTACTTAGTAGGTTCTAGGACGTGGTTCTCCAATTATGCTATCCTCGGAGATGACCTAGTAATAGGTTCGAAGAAGGTGGCAAAGCAGTACTTGCGTCTGCTCAAGGGGTCGAAGTTTCATGGCACAAGTCTCTTGAGTCATCGAACGGTTCACTTGAGTTCGCTTCGCGATTCAAGTGGCAGGGAATTGATATATCCCCGATCTCGTTCAAGCTTGTTACCACTGCTAGAGTTGCTCTAGTCCAGTCTTCTATGCTGGTGACCCGACCTAGGGAGTTCAGAGAGGTTCGCCTCACTGAAATGTTCCGACTCACAACAAATGCGAAATGAACGGAACTTCTTATTTATGAAGCATCTATAACAGTGAATTTCCGGGCACTTGACCGATTCCAAATGAGGATTGGCAGAAAATGAGCCGGGCGAATTAACCCACTCTGTGGGCTCTGAGTGACCTAGACTAATTCCTGAACGCCATGCGTTCACGGCAGGCGCAAAGCGTTTGCCTCGCCGGCGGCGTTTGAGGCGAATAGCCGCCTTGCCGGCGATTGAGGCAAATGATCTATTGTGTGTGAATTGAAGTATATATCACATACACGGTACTGATCACATATGTATTGAGAGGGAACAGTAGGAGTTAGCTATTTAATTGCTCCGCCAATGATTTACGAGACTTATTCGGGCTACTTTCCCTTCCCGTTCTGGGGAAGGCAGTGTTTCTCTATTTCATTCTTATAGGGAAGTTTCAGATAATTATGGTGAGGTTCAGGGAATACCACAACATTGGGTTTTTCATACTCAACCTCCGAATAATGTGGGTAGTAATAGTCTAGACAATGAAAAGAAAAAAGAGAAGTTTTTTTTCTTTCATGATACTTTTCAGGTATCCAATAACCTTTATGACCAAAAAGATAATAGGAAGAATCTTTATGAATAGAGGGATAGGAGAGAGGCCTCGAAAGAGATCATTTTCTTTATTTCAGTTATTCTATCGATTTTCTAATTCATTCTTTTTTTTTTCTGCATTACGCTATGTTCAGTTCGGTAAGATCTCAAGAAGCTTCTTTAATGGGTGTAGGATCACCGCAGGGTACCGTGGAACCGGGAATATTGACTACTTTGGGATTGGCATAAATATGTTTATGATTTATTGGCTATCTGGCTTAGAAAATATGTTCGCGAGAGGGAATGCGAACCGAAATGACGTCCAATCTTTTTTCTAGAAAGGGTAAAAGATTGATGTGTTTCTCTTTAATAGTTTTTAGTAATGGTTCGAGCCTCTATATCTTTCCCTTCATGGGTAATCCGTAAGAGAGGGACGACTTTCACGAAGCATGTGATTTTTCGGAGAAATCTTCAGATTTTCATCTTTCGAATGGTCTTTTCCGGAGCTCCTTTCGGGAAGAGGAGAACCCCAGAATTAGGTCGGCCAGATTCCCAGATTTCCCTCTTTTCCACGATTTTGTCAAAAGCCTCTCTTTTCGAATAAAGGGAAATCCCCACTCCCGAATAAGGGCTCTCTTTCTCGGATTGAGTTTTTTATGCCGAACATTTTCTCTCGTCTAACGACGAATTTTGGATCCTGATGCCAACATATCTGTTTCTGTCCATTACCTTTCCGTCCTCGGTACTCATGGCAGTTCATAGTGCTTGGGCAGAGAACGCTGTTTCCCGCGAGCATTTACCTATATATGCGACGGACCGTATGATAGGGCATAGACTGGAAGAATTCGCGCCTACCCGGAGTTTCCGAGGGCATGCCAAGAGTGATACATTACGAGGGGGTGCCAGATAATGGGCGGGACCCGTGTCGGATGTAAGCCGCAATTGTTGATTTCATAAAAGGGTTAAGCATGGTAATTGATCATTCTATTTTAGATTGATAGGAACTAAGGCGTCCTAATAACCGGGTTTACAGCCCTGGGCAATAACGGACTTGAACCGCTGACTCTCTCGGTGTAAACGAGGCACTCTACCGACTGAGCTAATTGCCCCCACTACTTGAGCTAATTGAACGAAGGGTTTTCACCCCGTTCAACGATTGATTCTTATTCGTAGTTGGGATGCAGGGATAGATTCATTTCCTCCTCGAAGAACTGTACGAACTATTTAGTAGGCTACCGCTCTGCGGACCCTTCGGGGTAATCCCGGGAGGGACTCATCTGCCAACCCTTCGGGACTCAACCAACTATCGATGTCTACGGCAGTTGGGACTGCCCTTCGGGACTGCACTTCGGGGCTCAACCAACTATCGGTGTCTACGGCTAACGAATTCACTTCGTGCCCAAACGAGCACGCAGACACGGGGATTTATTCATACCCTGATCGAATAGGGTGTCGTTCGCAATGACAAGGAACGTTAGCTGGAAACGCGGTCAACTAACGGGCACAAGTGCGGTGCAATATTTGAATGAAGGTGTGACTCTTGGTTGGAGAAGGCCTTGGTCTCTTCTCCATAAGCCGGACCGCCAACGTCAAGGCGAGATCACATTGGTCCAGTCCCCGGAAGCCCAGTGGAAGGGTGAGGTGAGGTGCATCCACTCAGATAGCATGGGGAGGTCGAATGACTGCGGCCACGTCAATCCGCCGCTAGCAATTGTCTAGCTTCTGCTACCAACTGAAACCCCCACCGGTTTCATTTCATCGGGAACCCTTTGACGGGTTCACCGTCTTCTGACTTTACCTACTAGATAATAGATAACCGGTTTACCTACTAGATAATAGATAAGATGAATGATTTGGACTAGCCACTAGAAGAGATCTTTACCTACTAGATAAGTAGCGTTAATCGCGCCGATAAGTAGTACGATCCGGACGGAGTACTGAAAGACTAGATAAGTCGCGCTAATCGCTAAAGACTAGAGCGGGTTACTCCAAATGATCTGCACCTTACAAGATGGTTAAGCCACCACCTGCAACGCTAGATAAGTATGCGAGAAGCCATTCGGCCGATAAGTATGCAGCCAGACCGATAAGTATGCAGTCGGGACCGTCCCGAACCCCACCCCGATAAGCAGTTGGTTACGATCCTGTTCCGTCGTCGGAAAAGGGGTGCTATTCTCACCAATTGTTCCCGGTTCACCTCGTGAGGTTACTTCCCATTCTTAAGCATGGATTATTATACGATAATCTTCGTTTGCTTTTTTACTGGTAAAGAAGGAAAAAGTTTCTGGCCGATACCAGATTCGCATCTGAAGGCAATCGCATATACGATTTGAAACCCGGGGTCCGGGCTGTCGAACCACGTCTCCCGAAAATTATCAGTACATATGGCAGAAAACGCTTTTCACATATCGAGGTCGGAATGGGATCGGGTGTTCCGCGTCTTACTAGGATGCCCGGACGGAACGAACACGCTTGATTAATGAACAAAAGAGTGCTAACGACAAAAGCACCGAACAGAGAAAGTGCAAATACAGCTGGTACAACGCCTTTGATCGTTCGATCGCTACCAACCCCACAAGGAGGTCATCAATTCGCAGGTGGTTATTAAGTAAAAGGTGTAATATGAATGGCTACGCTTTTTCGAATATTCATGGATTATTATACGATAATCTTTGTTTGCTTTTTTACTGCGCCAAAACCACCGTAAAGAAGAGAAAGCTATGAATACAAGAGAGAATCTCACGAACACACGGGAATGGAACGCATGAAAGAGCTCATTTCTTTTTCAGGTAGTACTTGTTTCGAAGGTGCAGTTCTGGGGAAGGGCGTTGGGGCGGCCATCACGCGCGAAGAGCACGTTACGACCCGTTGGCCCCAAGCTCCATGGTGGGTAAGCGGTAAACCCAACTCCACCCACCCGAAGGACAGTAAGGGCGTGAAGACCGAAGTTGGTGTAGCGCTAGCCAGAGCGTAAGTCAACGAGTCCCGTTACAGGCTCCCCTCCGGCGGCGGGGCATGCACGGGGAGATGCATGGGCGCAGCTACTGGGATCATGGTATGCCAGGTTCCTGTCGTGGTAGGAAGTAGCGGCCCTCTACCATCCTCAAGATGTGGCTACGCCATCGTATTTATACGTACGGTTAAGAGTCTAGGGGGCGAAATGGCTGGAGCACGGGAAAATAACGATCTCCGCCAGAGCTTTTGGGGATTTCCTCAAGGCTCCGGGATCTTTTGCAAACCCCATGTCCAATATCGTATGGCAGATACTAGTCGTATGGCGGGTATTAAGGGAAGCAGAAGCTTTCACTGAAGGGTAGAGATTCGATGGGTTAAGAATGAGCCAGGGGAACATACAAACCTTTGTCGCATTGTGAGTGACCCCAATGTCGTTCGGGCGGCTTATGAGCGCCCCAGGTCAACCCCTGAGAATTTGGCTCCAGGCGGAGACGAAGGAAGGGAACCCCAGAGTTTTCTGGCAAAACCGGAGTGGGTAAACCCCCGAATCTTTGATCGATGGGTTAATGAGACTTGCCAAGCTATTCGGGATGAAAGTTTCGAGGGAGTTCAACCCGCTCGACGTGTCGTGATATCAGAGCCTGAGAAAACTGGAAGGCCGCAACGCATAACTTCACCGAGGGACAGGGTCGTGCAGGAAGCTGTTCGAATAGCTCCAGAAGGCGTGTATGAAAGTACCTTAAAGGATTACTCGCATGGGTTCGGGCCGAACAGAGGGTGTCACATGGGACTGGAGTTCATAACAAAAAAATGGACAGGCATCTCTTGGTTGTTAGAGCTCGACATCGAGAAAGGTTACGATTCCATTGATCAGAACATCCCTAAGTCTTCCATTGAACGAAGGATGGAAGATCCTGGGTTCATGCTTCTGTTAGACCGTCTTTCTGAGGCGAGTCTAATGGGGGGTGAGCGAGGAAGGCCTAACCCGAATGAAGGAGTACCGCAGGGGAGTATCGTTTCGCCCCCTCTATGTAACATCCACCCCCACGAGCTAGACGTGTTCATTGATTCATTGGTTAGACAATATGACACTACCAAGACCTGTAAGCTCCGCAGAAGGAATAGGGCATATCCCCGCTTCGAAGCCAATCAGCATATTATGAAACTCCCTCCCTGGAAGGGAATATCGATCGCAGTTATGGCCAAGAGGGCGGCTAGAAAGGCGGGCATCTCCCCGTTCAAGGACCCCAAATCCATTCGGGTGAAATACGTGCGTTACGCGGACGACTCATTGCCAGGAATTGCCGGTTACGCGAATTTGGTGAGAGGGATTTGGGACAGAATTACCGAATTCTTGTGAAATCAGCTACGGTTAGAGGTAAGCATGGCGACTAGAGCAAAGCATATTGCTTTTGGAAAAGCTACCTTTTTTTGGGGTATGCGTATTAAGGTGCCCTCGATCAAGAATTGGCCTTGAATCTCCTCGAAACAACGCGAGTGGCGCCTGAGAGTGAGAAACACGGCTCGCTATATGGCTGAGATCCGTGAGAAGCGGCTCGGGGCGGCTCTCAGGAAGAGAGCTGTGACCATGTTGGCGAGAGCTTTGCGGAAGGCGCCCGGAGACCCTTCGAGGGATAAATCGGCCAGTCAGCTCTCTTGCTCCCTTCTCAAACGGGAAACCTGGCGTCTTTTCGCGGCCGAATTACCCGAGGACGGGGGGGCGAGGCGGGAAAGTGCCTACAGTCTCAGGGGGAAACTCTGGAAGGGAGGGGATAGAACCACGAGACCGAAGGTCAAGTGGTCACCACGAGACCGGAGGGAGAGGGCCAAAGGCCGGGTTCCCTAACGGGCGGGAACTCTAGCAACTCGGCGCTTCATCCCTGGCCCTGGAGAAGCGCTTTTGCGCGCTCCGCTCTGAAGGGTATCCCTCTCCTGAATGGAATGAGGTAAAGGAACGCCTGCCGCGCTTACCTCGTACTTGCCTCGTCTTCCGGGGTTCGGGAAAGCGGCCAGGAGCTAAGAAAGCGGCAAGCGCTTTATCCTCCTTTCTCCGGGCCAGAGGGGGTCTCCCGGGGAAGGGATCCTTCGGGTCCCGAAGGGAGACCCGACCCGGGCGCTTTCCCCGTGCAATTTCTTGAAAAAAAAGCCTCATGCTTTGTTTCCGAGGGGTACAGAGAAATACAATTACGTTCCACTACAGGTTCTAGCTCTGAAGAAGCAAATCTACCATAAATCAAGGCAAGCAGAGAGGTCTCGTATCGCCCCCGGAAACCCTACTCACTACGGAGGATCGGGAAATCCATTCCACCCGGATGGGATCTGATGGTACAATGCCGTCGGTCGCGGAATGCTGCAGTATTATCATATTCGCGATAATTTTCACTTGGCGAAGGCAATAGTGGATTATCATATCCAATGGCCCGCCATCCCCGTTTCGGCGGGTAGGCACAAGTCAGGAAATAATTCAGAGGTTCAGTAGAAACCTGGAGTATGTAGGTAAAAGAGACAGAAAGATCTCGTTGATGCCTTCAGCTGGGATCAGAAGCTCGGGGAAGGGTGTGAATGTGAAAGTTCAGATCACCGGTGAATTCAAGTCTCTCAACCCTGACTGGATTCGCTTCCCCAAGCAACTCTGGACCAACCTAGCCAGTGCCGTGCTGGGACGCAAGAACTTGGACATTGAGATTTATCACGTCCGTAAGTTAGTGAGACATCTCGACCATTTCCGTGAGGTCGAAGCGGTGAACTTTGGGATAAATAAAGACTATCAGGCCTGGCTGCCATTCAGTCGGCACCGAACCGAAAGCGGATCCCTCTCCTCCATGTCACCACCATCGTGTCCAGATGTATAGGGGTCTAGTTACCTCCGATCATTCGGATCCGGTGATTGCGCACGAGGTGAATTTAAAGAAGCTATAACCGATTAACCCATTCGAAGTTCTGTGGAGAGCCGGATGAGGGGAGACCTTCACGTCCGGTTCGGAGGGCGGGGTGGCCTCGACCCTTACGATTACCGCTGCGTTTGCTGGAATAAAGATTTCTAGGTTCAACTGGATAATTACCGATATATATATGACACACCGGTTCTTTACACGAACTCCTGCCGATGATGGCAGGGTAATAGGCCTTAATCTTCATTGTGCGACTCGAAGTTTGACTACATGGGGGAGTCCCTTGGCCTCATATTTCGGTAGAAAAACTCCACGAGGTAAAGTTGAGGCGCCGAAGAGCAGGGTGAGAGAGATCTGCTTAAGGGGGGACCCCAAAGGTGCAACTGGGCAACGGGAGGATTCCGAAAAGCCCTTTACTACTTCGGTAAGAAGAACCACTAAGGTTAGGTCACTAAATTCTAACCGAGCGATGCACGGCGACCCGGTCTCGACGAGATCTCTCAATAATCCTTATTTCGGCGCCCCTTGGGATAGCACTATCAAAGCCAAACTAGGAATGGCCGTAGTGGGTCGAAGGCCCAACCGGTTAGAGAGGTCCACTTCAAGACATACGCCATCATGTTCACAGGAGCTGGAGAAACTCAAGTTAAGGAACCTCTGCACACCAACGTCGTGGGTGCCGAACTACCTCAACTAAATCTATCGAACGAACCAGGTCAATCCAAAACATAAAAATTACCAACCGTATTCCTTACCTTTGGACAGAGATCCACTACTCATAGCGGTGGGTAACGTCTAATCGCACCGCCCCACCCCAGCTATGTTAGGCCAGACGTTGGATAGCATCCCAGCGGACTGGATTAACTAAGTCCAAGAGGAACTGAGAACGGAGAAATTTCCTTATGGGCGAGGCCTTCCTCCTCATGGACAGAGCGAATCCCGACCCTTGAACGTAATCCCGGATGAGATCGTTCTCGAAGCACCGAGGATGATCTTGGAAGTGGTATATGAACCGACATTCAGCAAAATGTCGCACGGGTTCCAATCGAGAAAATCGTGTCGTACTGCACTCGAAAGCATACGCACCAATTTCAAAGCCGCTATGTGGGCAATTAGGGGAGGCACAAGCAACTGCTATGGCACCATCAATTCGCGTATACTAACCGAAATCATAGGGAGAAGGATCGGAGACAATAAATCGATGAGACTTATCCGAAGAACACTACGCGCGGGCAAATGCGGATTCAACACCACAAAGGCAGCCTGTTGGCTAGGGCCCCGAAGGTGGCCCGAAAGGTAATTTAGGTTGCCCGCTTTGTTCGCAAAAAAAAAAGAGATTCTGCAGGGGAATAACATATCCCCGATACTGGCAAGTATCTACCATAACGAGCTCGATTGACGGGTGATAGAAAAAATCCGGAGATTTAACCGTGGCGGGGAAAGGCCCGTAGGATAGGAAACGCGAAGCGTTTTCTGGAAAAAAAATAGCAAGTGGATGAAAATCACCTTCAGGCTGAGGTACGCTCGGAAGAAAGGACAAGCTCAACGGGTAGCGGAATTGGAAAGTCGACAGAAACAGACACCCGCTACGATAATGAACGACAAGGACTTCCGACGACCAAAACATGTTCGTCATGTAGACAATTCTATCATCGGAGTAACCGCTCCACTGTCAAAAGCAAAGCAGCCGGAAGCAGAGATGGCAGAACTCCCGAGAGAGCGCCCGGAATGGAAGGGAAAAACAAAAATTACTCACCTGTGCAGCGGAGAAACCCCATTCCTAGGAACAACCATTAGCCTGAAGGGAACTCGTATCGAGCGGGGCTCCGGGCAAAGAATCAGCTCTATTATATGAAAACCAAGAATTGCGTCCGTCTACATGAAAGCTTCTGTAGATAGAGTAATCACTAGACCGTACAAGATACACATGCCGTCACAAGGGGGGCGAAAACCCGAATCTGTAACAACACTAAAGGGTAACAGCCATGACTAAATCATACAGTATTACAACTACGTCATTATGGGCTTTTTTCGTTATCATTCTCTCGCAGATAACTGGTCAGATTTATCGTCACGTCCTGGGCTGTTTATTTACTCGAGTCGTGTACGTACTTCGGCAGCCAGGCATAAGTCTAGGCCCCGGAAACTCTTCCGCAAATATAGTCAGTGCCTGGCAAACACTATAAATATACCGATCAAAGACAGAGAGTTGGGGATCGACCACTTATCTAAGCTACAGAAAACGGTGGTATGGAGCGCACTAGAGAGGGCAGTCAGGTTGCATCCCCAATACGCAAATGCGAGCAAGGCCAGGAAAGAAATCTTAGATACGTACTTTATACTTTAACAGATGGAAGGTAACCCACCGAGGTGCCGAGGTCCTTATCTTAAATACCGCTACCAAACCCCCGAAACAGAGGGGCACAAAGTGCTCATGAGGGGGTACAATCTCATATCGAATAAGAGGGACCCGATGAGGTTTCACTTGGGGGGCAGTGACTTCAAGCGTTGCTCAAATTGCGGATGCGGTACACGCCCGCCGCCCGAGAGAGATCCGTCCCCGGATGGCAAGATTCCACCCGAATTTTACCGGGAACAATAGAATCGGCCCGGCACTATATCCTGGTCGTGCTATGGGAGAGTCTTCTAGAGATCATGGAATGCACGCATTAATCATCTATGACGATCCCAGTAAGTAATCAGTGGCATATTGATAAATGTCATTATCGCCACGTTGACCACCAGGTCGTGAGGTTTCCCTTGGAGATGTCTCCCATTCATATCTCTGTTCATCGGAAAGAGCCGCCAAAAGGTTAGACTAGACTGGTGCAGGTAGCTCGATCGCTTCACTCGTCATTGAAACATAAGCTGGAGACGTTTCTGTTTATACTCTTATCAATGTCATTCTCATTACAGATGGATAAATCTCCCTGGAAACTGAACCTTTCTATCGCGGAGTTTGGCTCGTTACTAACGTAGGATTACTCGTTAGTTGCGTTGGGTCTGCCGCTTAGCCGAAAGCTATGAAAGCACTTCGTGGCACCTTAAAATTGGAGCCGGCATAACATCGTGAAGTTGCCGCTTCTGCGTAATCTGGGTCAGACCCCGATCCCGCTACTTAGTATTCGCCACATCGCGGCGCTAGGCTTACCGAGGTACCTAAATAACCATAATATTCCCCGATCCCTATCGAATGACAGATTGTGGTCATCCCCGCGGCGGTCAATGGGTTCCCGGACTAGATCCCTTTGACACAGATCGCTTAATATGAAAAGGAACTCCTTGACAAAATCAAACCACACATACTTGAGGGTATCAAGGAGTAAAAGCTATTGAGTGAAGAGGTATAGAAAAATCCGGCTACGTTCTGCTAAAGAATTGCCAGTTCTCTATCATCAGTAACAACTGGTTTATTCTAGCTCAAGAGATGGGGAAGGAGGCCCCCTCACGTAATTACTAAGGAGACCCTCCCTTCCGTGGGAGCTCCCGGCAGGGCGGGTGAGCGGATAACGGGAATCGAACGAGATAGATCACCCATAGGTGGTTTGCCTCCTATAACAGATATTTCACGGATAGGTCCTTAGCAACCTCCACCAGGTTGCTTCATGCGGGGCAGGACCGATAAAAAGGACTCCTCGGCCATCAACCCGCAACCCTCTTCCGCCCATCTATTTACTGCATAAATTTCCTTGGTATAAATTCCTAGTTGATTCGGAAATTAGCCGAGAGAGATCAATCGCGGGGTGGAGTAAATGGCCAACTCGTCAGGCTCATGACCTGAAGACTGCGGGTTCGAACCCTGCCCCCGCACTACATGCTGTCAGCAGTAAAAAAGCAAACGAAGATTATCGTATAATAATCCATGCTTAAGAATGGGAAACGTTCCCGTCCTGCAGTTCGGTAGGAAAGCAGTAAAAAAGCAAACGAAGATTATCGTATAATAATCCATGCTTAAGAATGGGAAGTAACCTCACGAGGTGAACCGGGAACAATTGGTGAGAATAGCACCCCTTTTCCGACGACGGAACAGGATCGTAACCAACTGCTTATCGGGGTGGGGTTCGGGACGGTCCCGACTGCATACTTATCGGTCTGGCTGCATACTTATCGGCCGAATGGCTTCTCGCATACTTATCTAGCGTTGCAGGTGGTGGCTTAACCATCTTGTAAGGTGCAGATCATTTGGAGTAACCCGCTCTAGTCTTTAGCGATTAGCGCGACTTATCTAGTCTTTCAGTACTCCGTCCGGATCGTACTACTTATCGGCGCGATTAACGCTACTTATCTAGTAGGTAAAGATCTCTTCTAGTGGCTAGTCCAAATCATTCATCTTATCTATTATCTAGTAGGTAAACCGGTTATCTATTATCTAGTAGGTAAAGTCAGAAGACGGTGAACCCGTCAAAGGGTTCCCGATGAAATGAAACCGGTGGGGGTTTCAGTTGGTAGCAGAAGCTAGACAATTGCTAGCGGCGGATTGACGTGGCCGCAGTCATTCGACCTCCCCATGCTATCTGAGTGGATGCACCTCACCTCACCCTTCCACTGGGCTTCCGGGGACTGGACCAATGTGATCTCGCCTTGACGTTGGCGGTCCGGCTTATGGAGAAGAGACCAAGGCCTTCTCCAACCAAGAGTCACACCTTCATTCAAATATTGCACCGCACTTGTGCCCGTTAGTTGACCGCGTTTCCAGCTAACGTTCCTTGTCATTGCGAACGACACCCTATTCGATCAGGGTATGAATAAATCCCCGTGTCTGCGTGCTCGTTTGGGCACGAAGTGAATTCGTTAGCCGTAGACACCGATAGTTGGTTGAGCCCCGAAGTGCAGTCCCGAAGGGCAGTCCCAACTGCCGTAGACATCGATAGTTGGTTGAGTCCCGAAGGGTTGGCAGATGAGTCCCTCCCGGGATTACCCCGAAGGGTCCGCAGAGCGGTAGCCTACTAAATAGTTCGTACAGTTCTTCGAGGAGGAAATGAATCTATCCCTGCATCCCAACTACGAATAAGAATCAATCGTTGAACGGGGTGAAAACCCTTCGTTCAATTAGCTCAAGTAGTGGGGGCAATTAGCTCAGTCGGTAGAGTGCCTCGTTTACACCGAGAGAGTCAGCGGTTCAAGTCCGTTATTGCCCAGGGCTGTAAACCCGGTTATTAGGACGCCTTAGTTCCTATCAATCTAAAATAGAATGATCAATTACCATGCTTAACCCTTTTATGAAATCAACAATTGCGGCTTACATCCGACACGGGTCCCGCCCATTATCTGGCACCCCCTCGTAATGTATCACTCTTGGCATGCCCTCGGAAACTCCGGGTAGGCGCGAATTCTTCCAGTCTATGCCCTATCATACGGTCCGTCGCATATATAGGTAAATGCTCGCGGGAAACAGCGTTCTCTGCCCAAGCACTATGAACTGCCATGAGTACCGAGGACGGAAAGGTAATGGACAGAAACAGATATGTTGGCATCAGGATCCAAAATTCGTCGTTAGACGAGAGAAAATGTTCGGCATAAAAAACTCAATCCGAGAAAGAGAGCCCTTATTCGGGAGTGGGGATTTCCCTTTATTCGAAAAGAGAGGCTTTTGACAAAATCGTGGAAAAGAGGGAAATCTGGGAATCTGGCCGACCTAATTCTGGGGTTCTCCTCTTCCCGAAAGGAGCTCCGGAAAAGACCATTCGAAAGATGAAAATCTGAAGATTTCTCCGAAAAATCACATGCTTCGTGAAAGTCGTCCCTCTCTTACGGATTACCCATGAAGGGAAAGATATAGAGGCTCGAACCATTACTAAAAACTATTAAAGAGAAACACATCAATCTTTTACCCTTTCTAGAAAAAAGATTGGACGTCATTTCGGTTCGCATTCCCTCTCGCGAACATATTTTCTAAGCCAGATAGCCAATAAATCATAAACATATTTATGCCAATCCCAAAGTAGTCAATA
Organism: Cibotium barometz; assembly: GCF_041138505.1. NCBI lineage: Eukaryota > Viridiplantae > Streptophyta > Polypodiopsida > Cyatheales > Cibotiaceae > Cibotium > Cibotium barometz. The sequence continues at coordinate 154,073 of NW_028229454.1, read as the reverse complement.
TTCCCGGTTCCACGGTACCCTGCGGTGATCCTACACCCATTAAAGAAGCTTCTTGAGATCTTACCGAACTGAACATAGCGTAATGCAGAAAAAAAAAAGAATGAATTAGAAAATCGATAGAATAACTGAAATAAAGAAAATGATCTCTTTCGAGGCCTCTCTCCTATCCCTCTATTCATAAAGATTCTTCCTATTATCTTTTTGGTCATAAAGGTTATTGGATACCTGAAAAGTATCATGAAAGAAAAAAAACTTCTCTTTTTTCTTTTCATTGTCTAGACTATTACTACCCACATTATTCGGAGGTTGAGTATGAAAAACCCAATGTTGTGGTATTCCCTGAACCTCACCATAATTATCTGAAACTTCCCTATAAGAATGAAATAGAGAAACACTGCCTTCCCCAGAACGGGAAGGGAAAGTAGCCCGAATAAGTCTCGTAAATCATTGGCGGAGCAATTAAATAGCTAACTCCTACTGTTCCCTCTCAATACATATGTGATCAGTACCGTGTATGTGATATATACTTCAATTCACACACAATAGATCATTTGCCTCAATCGCCGGCAAGGCGGCTATTCGCCTCAAACGCCGCCGGCGAGGCAAACGCTTTGCGCCTGCCGTGAACGCATGGCGTTCAGGAATTAGTCTAGGTCACTCAGAGCCCACAGAGTGGGTTAATTCGCCCGGCTCATTTTCTGCCAATCCTCATTTGGAATCGGTCAAGTGCCCGGAAATTCACTGTTATAGATGCTTCATAAATAAGAAGTTCCGTTCATTTCGCATTTGTTGTGAGTCGGAACATTTCAGTGAGGCGAACCTCTCTGAACTCCCTAGGTCGGGTCACCAGCATAGAAGACTGGACTAGAGCAACTCTAGCAGTGGTAACAAGCTTGAACGAGATCGGGGATATATCAATTCCCTGCCACTTGAATCGCGAAGCGAACTCAAGTGAACCGTTCGATGACTCAAGAGACTTGTGCCATGAAACTTCGACCCCTTGAGCAGACGCAAGTACTGCTTTGCCACCTTCTTCGAACCTATTACTAGGTCATCTCCGAGGATAGCATAATTGGAGAACCACGTCCTAGAACCTACTAAGTAGGCCGCTTGCTGTATCAACAAGTGGTGCAGTAATGCAAAGATTCCCCACCCGGACAAAGCCCCTAAAGGGGTACCGATGTAGAACATAACCCAATCCTCTTCAAGAAGCGGGTCATACCTGATGCCTTTTGGGACATCAAATGGCCTATGCATTAAATACATCCAACTCATCGCAATGTCGCTCCCGAACAGTGACTCCACAAGCTGTGAACACAGCGTGGAAGGAATCCTGTCCGTTGCCGACTTCAGATCAAAGCAGAAATACTTCTTACCTTTGAGCCAGAGGGCGGGCGATTGAAAGTGTCACCAGGGACACGCGGAGTGGCTTTTCCAGGAAAGCAAGCCGGAAAACCACCTTATCACTCAGCAATGTGCATTGGTTGCTATCCGAGCAATTAGGGTTGGGTTTGACCAACTCCCGGAAAGCGAGAATTCGAATTCTCGCCTCGTCACACCACACCATCAAGTCAAAGTCCCCGGACATGACCTTCCGGAGAAACTGGTAAATAGAATACGCGGTACACCTGCGGCCCTCGGCGCCTCGACTGGACCCCTCATTGGAAAGAGAAATAACTACTTGGTTTGGGAGAGTGGTTCCAATGGCGGAATAATGATCTCTAAAAGCAGGCAAAAGTTGAGGGTTCGAATCCCTGGGAATTTTCTCTCCCCCGAATTACGAGAGTGAAACGAGTTGCTGTCTGCTCTTGCCAGCCCATTTCGCGGTTCCCCCTCTGGCTCAGGAAACGAGGTCATAGTCGAACGGTTCGCATACATTCTGGCCCCACGTACTTCTCAATCGAATAAGGAGCTCGAATCATTAAGAAATACTGATCCGAGCATTCGCTCGTATTCTGAAAGATGTGTCGTACTAGAGGTGCCGGTCAAGCGCAATCAACAACCCGTATCCTTGGGGAGCAGAGAACAGGGTGAGGCGGCCAGAGGAGCGGAATGAAGTTTCGAAATAATGAGGTAGCCTTGAGGAGGCTCCCGAGAAAGCGACTTCTCTCTAGCGCCGATACGATCGAAGTGGTGAACCGAGAAAAGATTCGTGAACTATTACTGCTGCCAACGACACACCCTTATGACATAGTTTCGACAGTGTGATGGGATGGGACCGTGTCTTGGATAAAGTCTAAACTCTAGAAAAAGAAGAAAGGGCTATGGGCACGTATAAACAATAGCTCCCTTGTGTTTGCCCATATGATACGTGCTGCACATGGAACGAGGACGGGGGCGTAGTTCAATCGGTAGAACGCATGTTTTGCAAGTATGAAGTTATCGGTTCAAGTCCGATCGTCTCCATTCGTATACAGATTGGCACATTAGATAGAAATCCAAAAGCGCCACCAGCAGACGGGCGACACACGTGCTACAATGGCCGGGACAAAGAGCTGCGACCCCGTGAGGGCAAGCTAACCTCTTTTACGCAGATTATGGCCGGAAGATACTGCCGGGGGTACGCGGCTTGTTGCCTGCCTAACGGCGTTTGCCACACCCATAATACGGAATTCATTGAAACCAGACACACACGGCACGAATGCGAGAATTTCGATATCAGGACCAGCGAGCGTGCACTACCTCCCGACCTAACTTTTCTTTTCACTCCCGCCGGGCACGAGTCCAGAAATGCGGTTAGCCCTTTTGCTTGCCTGCCAGCCAAGAAACTGCCATGAATATCGAGAACAGACAGAGAAGAGCAACAGAATATAAGTACGATTTACGCGCGAATTGATTTTATTTGCGTTAAAGAGTTCTGATTTATTCGGGTTTGCATGAAAAAAAGTGAACTTTCAAGTATGGAGCAACAGTCCTCTTTTGAAACTAAAACAGTTACAAGCTTACACATGAATGGTGATGCGGCAGACACTTTCACTGAAGATTTCACGCCCCTCTCGTGACCCTAACAGACACCCAATAGTTAGTTACGCTAGAAGGTGCGAAATTAATTGGAGCAGGAGCGGCTACCATGGCCTCAGCGGGAGCAGTAGCAGGTACTGGAAACGTATCTAGTCCTTCGATCACTTCTGTGGTGCGAAATCCTTCATTAGCGGGAGCAGCAGCAGGTATTGGAAACGCATTTAGTCCTTCGATCACTTCTGTGGTGCGAAATCCCTCATTAGCCAAACTTGCTATTAACGTAGGATTATTTGTTAGTTGCGTTGGGGCGGCCAAGGGAGTGATTTATTCTTTTGTGATGGATACATACGTAATTAAGAAATTGATCGGGTATCGGCTGTCCGGCGTTCTGTTGAAATGGCTTTTTCGTCAGGGTATTTTAGCCACGATTAGTACCGTATTTGTTCATCCTATCCTAATAGGGTGTGGGTTCTGGTTCTTGGTCGCCGGGAGCAAGTGCGTGGCCCACTGTGTAGATGCGGGGGAAGGTGGAAGCAGCTATGAAGGCGCCCTCTTGGCTTTCCGGGTAGAATTAAGCCGGGTATGTAATCCATCCCCGGATCGCCCGCCTATATCCGCACGGGAGGACCTAGAAAATCAATATGCCTTCTTCAAAGGCATATTGACCAGCGTTTGCGATGCACCGGCCTTGGATGACACAAGCAAAGCGGCACTGAGTGCAGCCTGCTCCTTCATGAAGGATGTCGCCCTGACGACATTGGCACAGCTTGTGGATTTCAACCCTGATATAACTTCCATCCATCAACCCGCTGATAATTTTGCAGCGGATTCCGTGGAAGTTAGAAACAGAGCTTTCAACTTATTGGCAAGATGTGAGGGGGCCCGGAGATTCACGGAAACCCGACGCAATGACGTGAGAAGAGCTCTATCTGAGATGGAATCGATATGGGTTACCCACAAGCCTATCGTCGACAACATCCCGGATAACTCAGTATACTCAGCGATGGGGGCGGGAACGCGGTGTATTTCTAATACGCTGCTCGAGTATATTCTTGATCGGGATTCCGACTAGGGGCTCGGCCATTCCCCTTACTTGGATTAACTACATTTGCGACCTTTTTCTTTCGGTATGTGGGATTTTCTCTCTCTCTGGGTAGATATATGTGGGATTTTCTCTCTCTCTGGGTAGATAATTGATTGTATTTCATTTCCATAGTTTGTAGTTTCTTCCTCTTCAGTACGAACCAACACTAAGGGAAGGTCCGACCCCTTCCCCTCTATATCAATGACATGGTTCACCTCGTGAGGTTATGGATGACAGGCCATAAGATTGGACATCACCTCCCTGCCTTCCACTCCTTCTGTGAAAACACTACTTTCAGCTTCATTCCGTAAGGGGGCTGTCCCCGCATCTCCGGCTAAAGGCCTACCTGTATCCCTTCCTGTTAGATTGTGCCTATGCACTTGGTATATATTTACGGGACCGGACTCAGCAAAGGCGGAGCCGGTAGCAGAAACGGAGCCGATGGCAGGAACGGTATCAGATTCGGAGCCGATGGCGGAAGAGCCGGAAGGGGATGCTGCTGAAGAAACCGAGGTTGGGATAGAAGCGGTATCAGCCCGAATTCCAATCTCCAATGCTCCCAATTGCACCATGTTCGCAACGTCTTCATTGCGAAAACTGTCTACGTAAGCTATTACGCCTTGCGTACGTATATCTGTAATTATATTGTCGACTTCCGCATTCATATCCACCACTCGGAGGTCGTCATCACCCTCTCGACTAAGCCATGCCCTTCCGCGATTGCGCACAAACCCTAAACCGAATAGTAATGAGAAACCTCGCCAGAAGCTGCTATCGCTCGACAAAATCGGTGTTCTGTCACCAGCTAATCTTCCGGCTAGAAGTTCAACAGCGTGGTTCATGTCATCCACGGGGCGGGGCTACAACTAATCGGCGACACAAGCGCTGCCATGATCTCTTCCGAGGGCATGTTCGTTACTCTGGTTGGGGCGTCGACAGGACCTGTTGACGGGGAGTCCCCACCCCCGCCCCGACCCCAAAGGAATTTAACGCCTACCACAAGGGCTTCCTTTCCGGAGTGCCAATTCCGTTTACCAAGACTCCGATTTGCCAGCTTTCGGCCTCGTAGTGCCATCGTTGGCAGCTTTGGCCAATTCGTTCAATGCCAACCCAATTCATAGATCAGCTTAGGACCACCAGGTTAACGTCTAGCATCGGCTAGATCCGGCAAGTCGAGGCTATTGATATCGAAAACACAGTGGACTTAACGGCTTCGTCCATCACACTGTAAAGCCGATAGATTGTATCGTTTGCCTGGCCGTGCAACCGAACGTATCAAGCCATGCCAGCCCATCTCCTGCAAGGAAGACTGGCATTCGAGCATGTATCGTAGTCATGTCCACCAGGTTCCGTTTTCGCACGATTTGTCGGCGTCGCCTTTTCGTGTGGTTGTCAATGCGTTCCTGCAAGTACTAGTGACATTGCCATTAATCCACTTCCTATACGAGTTGCTTACCCGCCCGATCCTGATTCCGATAAGCGAGACCCTCTCATGGATTCTTTGGTTTCGAAAAAACAGAATGAATCGGAAGATAGCTGCTACACCGAAACTGGGTGCGAAGAACCAACCGGATTGCCCCAAGGGATAAATCAAGAATACGGAGACGAAAACCGCAATCGGAGCGGAGAAAGCTATTGCGTTGTAGGGGCGTAGTTGTACGGACCTAGCAAGTTCGAATTGACGTAACATAAAACCTATTAGAGCAAAGGAGCCGTGAAGAGCGACGAAGGTCCATAAACCTCCGGCACCAACGGGTGAAATCTCCTTGTGCTTCAGGACCCCACAACAGAAGCAGGGAGTGAGCCAAACTGTTGGCAGGAGTGGATACCGCGGCAGTCAAGAAATTACATCCCTCCAAATAAGAACTGGCTAGTCCATGGGTATACCACGAAGTAACAAAGGTTGAACCCGGTGCGGTGGGGAACCATGTGGACCAGCTCGATGAATCCTGCTGAATGAGCAAGCTTTCGATACCCGTGGCTAAAATCCAATCGTATTGGCGTGAAATCGACGATTCGAGAATCTATCACGGATCATGATTTGACCCCATTCTGCCTTACATAAAATGCTTGAATTGGCATGGTTGCCGGGGCAGTGCAGGCAAGGCGCAAAGCGATTGCGAGTACAAAGTCAAATATGCAAGGACGAATGGCAGGTAAGGAAAGGGTAGACCTGTAATGTTTCGGCCAGATCATGTTGATGAACGTGATACCGCACCCATCCGCCCCTTCGCAGCCATCGATGCCTACAGAGCGGGAACCAAAACCAATCTTTAGGACTGACAAATCACGAATGAAAGGCGCGAACCACCAAGCTTTTAAGCTATCATCCAAGGCAACTGGCGCCTCGTAGTGCTATCGTTGGCCTGGAAGGCATCGGCTGGATCGGTAATCCGCTGGCCCGCCACGTGTGAATTTCAACCATGCGCACTCGGTGGGGTGGCAGAATGTCCACTCGCGGACCTTAACCCAAGGTTGCTCTAGGTGAATGCTCGCCATATTCCCTATCGGAGTTGATCCCGAGAGCTTTCGATCAGCCTTTAAGTGGGTTAATGACCGAAGCCACGCTCTTACGAAACTATATTCATAAGGTCATGGTTATTAAACTTGCTTCTACCTCTCAAATTACTTTTACTTCTAACTACATTTCTAGGGCAGGGGAAATAGCTCAGTTGGTTAGAGTGCTGGTCTGTCACGCCAGAAGTCGCGGGTTCGAATCCCGTTTTCCCCGGCGGGTGGCGCCTCCGTTTCGACAGGTGCCGATGGCTTTTCGACAGGTGCCGATGGCTTTTCGCCAGGTGCCGATGGCATTTCGACAGGTTCCGAGCACTTCTCTTTGACGGGCTCCTCTTCTTTGACAGGTTCCGAATCCTCTTTAACTGGGTTCTCCTTGACAGGTTCCGAAACCTCTTCCTTCGTTGAGTGATAATTTGCCGTTGATTGAGGAAATGCCGTTGATTGAGGAACCATCGGGAGCTTATGTTCTTCGCGGACAACGAAAGGGCTCCACCGTTAAGTTAATCAGGGCTGGGGTCGCTCTATGAATGGCCGGGCTACTAGAGGTCCAAGTCTTCAAAGGTGCTCCCCTTTCTTCGAGGTTACCGTGCTGGAAACCGAACTTTGCGTGACTCCGTCCCTCACGTATTTCCAGCTTATTGAGCGTGCTTCCTTTCCCGGGGAACAGACGCGAGGCTCCTAACACTAGGACAGAAACGAACATGGCAACGAAATTGCGTAGATGATTCTGAGTTCCTGCAGCTCGCACCCCGTGTCCACGGCTACACGCCAAACTGAGGTGGAGAATTCATTAAGCCCCCATCCCATTTGTTCTCTGTTCACTTCGTTTCCTTTCCGGCGATTTCACGGCCTCGTAGTGCTATCGTTGGCTTCCGCAATGCAATGCAATGCGGGAAGGCATTCAAACGCCGCGCCGAATGGAGGTCTATTAGCACGTGGCCCTAGGATTAACTGCAAGGCCTAGCTACGGCTCTCCAATTTGCATGGCTTAACGCGGGTTACACGGCCTGGTGTAACGGCCAGGTCACTATTAATATTAAAAACACAGGACAATGGGTTAACGTCGGTGAACCGCATTGGCAAGCCAATTTCAACCATGCCGCCCACGAAAAGGGCTGGCTTTCCCTACCTAATTCAGTCAATAAACCTACCCAGTCCAGTCAGTAATCCTGTGAGTCAGGAAATTAGCCTTCCCGGCGGGGTATTAGCCTTCCCGGGTCTTTGCAGCATGCGAAAAGGCTGGAGAGAACGAAGCGAGTAGCTTTGCTATGTAGTATCGAATACATATGGCAAAACCTCCCCGTTCGACTGAACTACGAATACCGAGCGAGATACGCAATAGCTTTGCTTTCACCGGCTAAGCTATTACTACTCGACTGAACTACGAATACTCTCGGGATTGCTATACTACATAGCTACTCCATAGCGAAAGAGCTCGCATGCTAAGCTAATTCAGGACTCCACTTACTGGCTTCACGAATAATCTCATTACCTTCACGAGCGAGGTCACGGATAGACAATCTGATCCGATTTGCTGAATATACATACCTCTGAAAGTAAAAGCAAAAGCGGAAGTGAGAGTGGAAGTGGAAGTATGGCCCGATTCCACTAATAAAGACCTCTCGGGACTCCTAATACTAGGGATCGGATCGAACAAGCATAGGCCCCCATGGCCTGAAGGCGAACCGGAAGCGGGATTCGAACCCAATAGCTACTTTCGCTCGGGTCGATCTCGCCATGACGCCACCAGAGCGATCCACATATCTATCAACGGGAGGGCCAGAGTACGTAATCGACGCTGATGCAATTTTTGATCGAATTAGTCACGAGACGCTTTCCGATGGACCTGATACTTCTCCCATGGTAAGGAGGCGGGTAGCTTCGTGGCTAGAAGCAGCAGTAATTTCGGTTTCTCGGCGAATACCTCTTTCCCGGAACAGGTGAAGTAATCTTTCCTCCCCTTGGCCAACACTGCATTTCACGGACTATTCATCCTGATGCTTAAGAGTCGGATAGAGGAAATCTTCGTTCAAAGGGAAAATGGGGAAGATACGAGGTTTCAATCCTCTCTCATCAGATACGCTGATGGTCTTGTGGTCTTCTATTTGAGTCTAGGAGTTATCAAGCCCGTGAGAAAACTGAGCAATGGCTCTAGCCAGCCGATAGGGCTAAAGCGACAAGGAAGTAGAACTCCAACCACGGCGTAGGTGTTCTTGGCGCTCATTGTTCTTCCCGCCTGTGGACATCATGGGTGGAGGTGGATCGCATCATTCCACGTCGTCCGGGAGGCACGAGCTGCTGAAACAACCTGCGGCAGTTGCTGCATGGGCATCGTCACGATCAGAAGAGGGCGGGGGAGCTCGCATTCCGGAACCCCCACCCGATGGGATGCGGGGAGCCGTATGACGGGAAACTGTCACGAGCGGTTCTGAATCGGCGGTCAGGCAGGGAACTCCCAACCCGATTGGTCGACCATAACCGAAATAAGACTCCGGAAAAGTCGTCGCCGTTGCCAAGAAATAGTTCATTTACATGAGTAAGAAACTGACGTATTTCCACTGGTCGCTTCCGTTTCGTATATTAGTTATTTCGTATGTCTTGTATAGTTTTCCGCGAATTAGCATTAAAAGGTTCTTTAATAGGCATAAACAAGTCGTGTTGGCAGCTGGTCGGCTTTACAAGTCCCGAGGGGTCTTCCTCAATCACTAATTACTATTTTGCTTAAAATATTACGGAGGTTGGTTCACACTTTATGGCATCGCAGAAAAGGCTTTAGATTATTTCAACGGGTGGCCTTTACTAGGGTCACCCCCCTTAAATGAGAGGCGGGAAAAACGTTCTGCTGGCTGGGTAACATAATGGCAATGTATTGGACTGCAAATCCTGGAATGACGGTTCGACCCCGTCCCTAGCCTATTCTTTTTCTTTCAAATTTCGGTTATAGAATGGCCGGTCTTTTTCACTTGCTTCTGATCAGGGACTACAGCCTGTGCCTGCTTTTTGTAAGCCCGTTCCTGTTGGTCGAATGCCCGGTCTCGGCAGCTCTGCGATTTGGCTTGATCGCTCTGCAAGTGATTGCGCTTGAGTCGTGGTTCCGGGGGAATCTTTCTCCGCCAGGTCGAATGAAGGCTTGGTATTTTCTAGTGATTGAATCAGATCGTTGCCTCCTCCATTCGTCGAAGTGGCTGAAACCCGTCGACTGGCTGAAGCGGTCGACTGGCTGAAGCGGTCGAGTTTTCCGCCATGGACTTCTCCCTCTCTTGCATCAAGGTCAACCGCTTTCAAGATTGTCGATCTCTCGCTCTTGCTTAATGGTCAACCGCTTTCACCGGCAAGAGGTTACGCGGCTGCATCTATTGATGAGTGCAAGCTCGGATTCTGGAAATGGACCTAAAGGCAAGCGTAGCGAAAGGCTTCCCCGAAGGAAGCCTGAGCGAAGCGATCACCTTTCAATTATCCGATCACCTTTCACCTCCAAGTTTGCTCTTCGAATCGCCCAAGAGCGGGTCGTTTGCAGGGACCGACGAGCGTAGCGAAAGGCTATTGGAGGGAGTCCAAAGAAAGTTGGAAGAGCTTGCCGACCCGCATTCGCGGGCTTCTACCGGGCGTGGTAAACGACGAAATGCTTCGGGGAGCTGAAAATAGGCATAGATCCGGAAATTCCCGAATAGGTTAACCTTCTGAACTGCCTGCTGAATTCATGGGCAGACAAGAGACAACCCGGCGAACTGAAACATCTTAGTAGCCAAAGAAAGAAAAAGCAAAAGCGATTCCCCCGGCGAGTGAAATGGGAATAGCCTAAACCGTGAAAACGGGGTTGTGGGAGAGCGATGAAGGCTTTGTTTTGCTAGGCGAAGCAGTTGAGTACTGCACCCCAGATGGTGAGAGTCCAGTAGCCGGAAGTACGGCTGGCTTACGCTCCAACCCGAGTAGCATGGGGCACGCGAAATCCCGTGTGAATCAGCAAGGACCACCTTGCAAGGCTAAATACTCCTGAGTGACCGATAGCGAAGCAGTACCGTGAGGGAAAGGTGAAAAGAACCCCCATCGGGGAGTGAAATAGAACATGAAACCTTTTTTACAGAATAAGAAGAAAATAAAAAAGTACTTCTCAATCGAATAAGGAGCTCGAATCATTAAGAAATACTGATCCGAGCATTCGCTCGTATTCTGAAAGATGTGTCGTACTAGAGGTGCCGGTCAAGCGCAATCAACAACCCGTATCCTTGGGGAGCAGAGAACAGGGTGAGGCGGTACAACCTATTTGTTCTCTGAAGACGTTGCGTGCAATTTACAAAGACCTGCAGGCTTGGCACGCTTTCCCGTTGATTATTGATGGCTCTAGGCTCATGATCCTGTCGGGAAAGGGATGGATGTCTGAGCGGTTTAAAGAGTCGGTCTTGAAAACCGAAGTATTCGGAAAAATACCGGGGGTTCGAATCCCTCTCCATCCGTGAGTATGGTCATAAGTTAGCATTCCCACGTGGTGCGTTTTCCACCACCCGGCACTTGATTTGGAGAGCGCTTTTTGAGGGCCGAGCCTGAGGGGTTGAAAGGGATCGTCGTAATTTATGATGCGTCTGGTCCAATAGGCTCCATTTCATTGAGCGAGTCACGCTTCCGGGAGAATCGAAATATACGGTGGTGTTTCAGCTTCCCTTAATTGCTACGCCATCCGAGCTTTGCTCTGCCATTGGCGTTCTTGGCTCTATCCAGTTAACAGTGAAAAAGGGTTTCTCAATAAGAACGTTTCGAAATAAGAATCGATGTGCGGATATGATGGAATTGGTAGACATGCCAGGTTTAGGTTCTGGTGACCTTACTCAGTCGTGGGGGTTCAAATCCCTCTATCCGTAGCAGTTGGAACCTCGAAGTTATGCAATCACTAGGCCTCTAGTGATAAATCGAATGGGTTTCTTCTCTCCCTGTTAGGCCTTCAATCACTGGGCGAATAGTCCCCCTAGCCTGGAGAGTGATCCTTGAACGTGTATACGAGCCATCTACATTACCTAATCACATATTTCAGGGAGTTATTGAAGATTTCGGTGCAGCAGCAGGAGTGGGACTGTACTTCTCGTATTGCAATTCTGCCCCGATCGGATGCGGAGAAACAACGCTTTGAGCTGACCCACAGTGTCAGCAGCCTGGCGACTTTGCGAAATACACTCGACCAAGACCTCTCCAGTCAAGTCAAGCAGCCGGCGCATTATAGCCCCTCTCGTGACCCTAACAGACACCCAATAGTTAGTTACGCTAGAAGGTGCGAAATTAATTGGAGCAGGAGCGGCTACCATGGCCTCAGCGGGAGCAGTAGCAGGTACTGGAAACGTATCTAGTCCTTCGACAACCTCTGTGGCGTGAAATTTATCATTAGCCAAACAATTATTCGGTTATGTTACTCCAGGCTTTGCCTTAACAGAAGCTATTGCCCTGTCTGCTTTGACGATGGCCTTTTTAATATCATTCGTATCTCGAGGAAACAAAGTTAGCAGAGAACAAATAGGTTATACCTACGGGATGGGGGGGGCTTAATGAATCCCCCATCTCCGGGGGAAATAGCTCAGTTGGTTAGAGTGCTGGTCTGTCACGCCAGAAGTCGCGGGTTCGAACCCCGTTTTCCCCGTTAGCATCATGCCAAGTTTTCCCAAGTCAGAGTTGATGATATTGATGGAAAAGAAGCCCGACCACCCCTGCCCTCCGAGTAGAGCATGTAGCGGAAAAACCTTGTCAGTCTCTACCCTTTTTACTTCGCTATGCCTTTCATCGTTTAGCGTAGTGTTCAAGAATTAGTCTAGGTCACTCAGAGCCCACGGAGTGGCCCCGCGGTTGGCTCATTCTTCGCCCGATTAAACTCTGTGCTTAAAGCCTTTATGCCTCCCTCTTTGCTTTAATCGATTTGTGCCACTTTACCCAAGTGGGCCACCCTTCAATTCAATTCGATTCAAAAGGTGCGGGCCACGTACTCTTATCCAAGCAGGCTCGGCATGGAAATCATGGGGTTTTCGGCCACGAAAGGGCAAGGCTTTGCAGTACCGGGCAGGCCTCCATGGGAGAGTGTGATGTACCAAGTCGGGCAATCGCTTGAATCCAGAAAACCTTCCCTTCCAACTCGAGAATGCAATCTTTCAATTATCAGAACTCAAATGGAATGTGAATCATCGCGTAGCCTGCCTAAGACAGAGGGATATTTTGGAAATAGCCCATGGAAAAGCGGAGAGGGGTATTGATGGTTGACATGAAGCGAATGAGGCGTCTGAATCAAAGGATAGTTACCTAGATAACATTCATTCATGTATACTACTATAATGCCATCGCGATATGCCCGGCGAACCATCCCGGGTCAGAGTTGTTCTTTTTCGTTCAATTACCACATAGAAATCTATCTCATAATTAGTAGTAATAGTAATACAATAACATTTGGGTGTATAGCTCAGTTGGTAGAGCATTGGGCTTTTAATCTAATGGTCGCAGGTTCAAGTCCTGCTACACCCAGACTTGAGACTTATAGTAATTACATGATTACAAAAGAAAGTGTACTTCAAAGATCACTCCGCTTCGGCCCGGTTGTGTTGAAGGGGCCACCTATAGTGGCTAGGCTGTACAGTTAAGTTGCCCCTTGCACCCACCTTACGCCTCGACATCATCCATTCGAAAGCGCGCTCGCCGAACCGCCCGAGGACGGACCGAGGGGGAAAGCTGGCTTGCTTGCTTTTCCGCCCCCTCCCGGGCATCGCTGAGAAAGCGCTTGGCGCTTTCTTGCTCCGCTCCTTCGTTCGTAAAGCCAACGAAGTTATCTGAACCTGAACGATTCAGAACTAACATCCGAAGCAAGTTGAGTGGGTGAGCCGTATGATGGGCGACTGTCTCCCGCGGTTCTGGGGGGACTAGGTACCCCGGGACACCGGGGGTCACTCTATTTTATTATATACGCCTGGTGAAAATAATGTATTTCGATACGCCTAAAAGATGGATTCTATATAAACCAATGGATCCCGAGAAGTCGTTGCTACTAGCTATTAGTTTCTCGTCGATTAGTTTTCTCTTCTTATACCTTTCCCCGCTTTTCCTAGTCACTCATGAAATGGCACGTTGTCTATGTATTCGAGTGGTCTCATTGAATCTCTTCACTTCGGGGTGGGGGTCCGCCCCCTTCTCTCCCGCCCGCTGCTTCCCGCTCTAGTTACGGTTGTGTGCCGTGGACACACGGATAGATTCATTCCCCAATATCCCCGGCTCGGACGCCCTTCCTGGGTCCTCCTATCCCATGAATATGTTTACGGGGTCTGTTAATCAGGTCGGACGGAGGGGTGTATTCACTATACCGAAAGACCGGGGTTGCCCAAAAGCCCTCCAGGGTGGCGCCCTCCTTAGGAAAGTTGGTTTGAGGGAGAAAGCGGTGGAAAGGTCAATTCGTTTCATTTCCATGGAAGAGGAAGGTACGAGCGGGTTGGGTTCTCTGGCCTAGGCAAAGCATCAGATACACGTTTCGCTATCCATTAACAGTGAAAGCTACAATCTTTTTCAGACCTAACCTATTGGGAGAGGCAGGATTCGAACCTACGTAGAAAACCTTCAACAGATTTACAGTCTGTCGCTTTTAACCACTCGGCCACTCTCCCCGTTCAAAGTAAGCTTTGACTGACTTTCTGAGCCAAGATCGCGATTGGGAAGAGAGAAATCGGTCAATCCACACGTCCTAACCCCTTCCAATGGACTAATCGAACAAGTAGAGGTTCAAGGAATCAAACAAATAGAGGCCATGTTGAATGCCGTCGGTACACCTATGCTCGGAGCTTCTGAGAAATGTCATGGTCTAGTCCCCGGAATACGCTTAGCATTCGAAGTCTTTGAAATAATTGCCTCGAGAGCAAGGCTTCGGTCCTTCTCGATAGAATCGTCACGAAGCGAATCGACAAAACCCAAGGTGACTTCTCGTTCTCCCTATTGTGGGCGAGGAGGGATTCGAACCCCCGACACCGTGGTTCGTAGCCACGTGCTCTAATCCCCTGAGCTACAGGCCCCGTCTCCACTGGATCTGTTCCAGGAACCCCTTCGCCGAAGCAACCTTTCCTCTCCTTACCCATTCCGGGTCAGAAAGATGCGGAAGCTTAGGATCCTCTCTCAGAATATGCCGACACGGAAGAGATGCCACACTGCGAACAAATAAGACACTTTAGAAAGAAGGAAAGAGGCGTAAAGAAGGTGGTATCGTATCTGTTACGAGGCATAACATACATGTATTCTCGATCATTGAGTTCGGGTATACTTATTGAAGGGAAGTCCATATAATTTCACTGGACTCGGAAGCAGGTTAATTGATTGAAGTAAACTAAACCGAATTCTCCACCGAGTTTTCAAATCAATGAAAAAGCCGAACAAAGCACAAAGCAATGTAAATTGATTGGCCGTTACCATCCTATGTTACCATTCGTGAGCTGTGGTTCGGGGGATCCCCGAGGAATGGCGGACCGTTGTTGTTCTCGAGCAAGAGAGACACTTGGTCAACAATCCCATTGAGAATCCGTTTTGGGCATCTTTGTCTCGTAGGTGCCATGCCCAGATCCTTGTGGTACCGATAGGGTCATCACGTCTTATAAAAGCACCAATACCCGGAGCAAGCAACTCTTCGTCGTTTCCCCGGCTTTTCACCAATACCCGCCATTCAATCTACTTACCATTTTTATCATTTTTTCTATACGGCTTTTTTTCGATTACCACCGTCTCGAGGGCGGGCCTATTTAAAAGCTCTAGTCGATCAATTCTCATGTTTGTTTCAGTTATTTTCTCCGGATGCAAGACTCGAACTTGCGACCCATGGATTAACAGTCCACTGCTCTACCGACTGAGCTAATCCGAAACAAGAATGGGTGTATTACTGACCCGAATGAAGCCCTGCAACCCTTTTTTCTCTATAAGGGGGTGATGGGGTTGTGAAGGGCTCAAAGTGAATAGAGACTGGAAGCTGGCTAAACGAATGGCGCATCTATATACGGCAATTTTATTACCAGGCTATACTATAGGGGGCCAGTACCGAAATCTTTCTGTCTGTAGCCGGCGCCTCTCACCAACCAAATAACATGGCACTTTCCCAGCACGAGTAGGAGCGGAAGCTGAGAAAGAGCTTTGCGCTTTATCCCAGCATCTATCTCAGAAAATATGTATCTAATCAAGCGTAGCGATCAAGGTCATGTAATGACCGATATACCGATGCTTTTTCACAAGCGGAGAACGACGCGGAGCGGGCGGGACAGAAAAAAACGATCTATTTACTCAATTTTTTTCAATTCAACACATTTAAAAAACAAAAATAAATAAATCCTTAGTGTTCAATTTGACCATTTCCCCGAGTTCATATCGTCCGGAGAGACGGTCTTTCATCTCTTTAAATCCCAGAAGCTTTTTCTTCCGGGTTCATCCCCGTTGGCCTGTGCCTCTGGGTCGATATCAGGCTCGACTGGCAGCTCCTTGCACTGTGTCGTACGCTGTTTCTCGTATTCCGTAGCCAAGGCCCCGCTCTGATTATTGGACAGTTCGTCCGGTCCCGTTTGTCGATTGGATTCGGTTTCCGAAGACCGAATGCCCGTGGCTGCAACCTCACTGCCCTCCGCCTGCTGCGAGGATTTGTCAGCTTCCCTGAAACGATTGGAGAGGGATTGCACCATCTGTTCTAGCGCCTTAAACTTCTCTTCGAGCATCTTACGTGCCAAGCGTTCGGTTTGCAGTTCTTCCTTGAGTTTCCCGTGCGCTGAGCGTTCTGCTTTCAGTTCTTCCTCGATTTTACGTTGCTCTACCGCTTCATTACCCAAATCCCGATTCTCCATGTCTACAGGCTTCACATCACAGAACATACCCTGACTCTCCCCGGAAAAAGTAGTCAATGAAATAATGTCGCTTGACAGGCCCCTGGATATGACGTCTAGCCCCTTGAATAAATTAGTAATGAAGAAGTTGCAACCGACATGGAATCCAAACCGATATGGAAGGTGGTATTCTATCAAACTCGCAGTTACAAATACTAGATTTGCTTAATGCGTGCTCTACCCCCCTGTCATGTCAGTCCCCATGAACTATCCGATAGTGCTATCAATGACACGTAGCATACTTGATGAGTCCTTCTTTCCAAACCCGCTATTGAGTAAAACATATTTATCAGATGGGGTGGCACGCTATGAACATTCGGGTATTGGCCCCCGATATCTATGAAAGTTGGTGCGGAGACTAAACCAGTACCCATGGAAGTTATGGTGGAGACCGGAAAAAATGAGGCTTTGGCAGCAGCCTTTGGCAGCAAGACTTTGTATTTGCTTATTCTCGCGTATCTTTCCGATGGTCCTCCGAAAATCTATAGCATTCTGCTGGAACACATCCTGTCTCTTGACCTTAGTAGTTTTATGCATAGTTGGTACTATAGCCCCGATCATGGCTACTAATAAAATTGAACTAGACACCGGGAACGGAACCGGATAGTTGGTATAAAGTAAATTGCCTAATGTTTCCAAATTAGTCCAACTTTGTATTCTTTCAGCATAAACCGTATATCTCAGATAGGTTGTATTCAAATTGGTTGGTAGTATTGGAATGTAATCATTGTCTAGAATGACAAAGATTTCCGACCAGGAAATCAGTCCAATAGTACCACCTACTGGTAAGTAGCGCAATACATTCTCGTGGATTTCCGCTATTTTGGTATCTGGCATCATCACTACAAATGAAAGTGACACAGCAATCGCGCCTATATAAACCACTGAGAGGATCATAGCGGAGAAGTCGGGACCTAACAAGGGAAGTAAACCTGAAGTATTGCGGGAAACGGGGATGAAAAAGAGAACGGAATGGACGGAGTTTTTAGCACGTATGACCGTAACAGCAGAGACTGAAGCCATGCCCGGAAAAACATCAAGGAGTAGCATGGTTTTATTGTTTCTCTCTCCTATTCTATATTAGTGGCAGTTTGTCCCTGCGCAAGCCGGATTCGACCCCATCTGATTTGGCAATGACGAGATGTGGAAGCTCCTAGTGCACCTGGTATTCTTCACTACGAGATACGAGATCCCGTGCACCCGAAAATGGAATTGTGGAAACTTTGATTGCAAAAGATGGCTTCCTTCCACCTTTATTCGTTGGTCGCAACTTGTTATCGTTGGTCGAACGCTCTTGAGTCGTGGTTCCAGGGGATGCAGGGTCGAATGGTGGCGAAGCAGGGTCGAATGGTGGCACGGATCCTTCATTCGTATCTGCCGCGGAAACCTCAGAATAAATCTTTAAAACGATTGGACTCTTTAAGCGGTGATGAAACCATAAGAATAATCAACCGGATTCATAGCAACACCTCAAACAATGGGGCGTCTGCCTAACCACCGGCTTTGCCCTGCTCTGCCAGTCAAGCACCAAGCTTATCATTGGGGAGGACCCGATGATGGTACGCGGCCGAACGCCAGAGTGATTTGCGTAACCAGAACTGACAGCTAAGGGCAAGGTTACAAGCGAAAAATCTCGAGGAATCAGGGCATGTTCCATTCGGTGGTTCCGGTTGCTTAAGACTGGTTTCCCTGATAGCTGAAAGTTCTCCAAAAGTATGAAAAGCTGGAGGGCTTTATACCATCCATTCGAATATGGTTGAATTCTATTCACCAGCCCGAGGACTTGGAGCACACTTGTTCCCACTGCTCGAAGTTTTGAAAACTACTACAAAAGAACGAGGGATCCCCGGTACAAGAACATAAGGGCCGAAACTACTTGAGGCATTCCGTCCAACGTAAGCATCTGGATAATCAGGGATGCGACATGGCATACCCGAAAGACCTGGGAGATGCGTGAGAGAGAGGGTCGGATTCGCTCCAAAGAGAGTAATCCAAAGATAAATTTAACCCGAAGTCTCTAGGTATTAAAGACCAGGCATTTTACCTATCCGGTAGTGGAACCCTACAGATAAAGCAGAAACAGCTCCCATAAAAGATGCATGATAGAAATATGCAACCACGTGATAAGTATCGTATAGAGCAACGTCTATCCCGGAATTAGCCGAGACTATACCAGTAAGTCCTCCTATAGTAAACGGAAAGATAAACCCTACTGCAAATGACATGAGTGTTTTGTATTATATTGAGCCTCCCCACATGGTGGCAATCCGACTAGGAACCTTGGTTCCAATAAGCACGGCGATAGTCATGATGGCCGCCGTAAAGTAGGCACGTGTATCCACGTCCGAGCCTACGGTGGACATATAATAAGCCCGAGCAGTAAATCCAAGAACTCCGATACTGATCATGGCATACACCGTGCCTGAATAACCGAAGACAGGTTTTCTGGGGAGAGTGGAGACAATATAACTAATGATACCAAGTCCCGACGGAATAGAAGTATGAACCTCTAGATAACCAAGGAACCAAAAAGGATGCTGGTATAAGATAGGGTCCCCTCCTCCAGCAGGGTCAGAAGAGGTGATATTAGAGTTTCAATCGGTTGATGACGTGGTAATTGCACCTGCCAATACGAGAGGAGGTGGTAAAAGTAGGAATGCTGTCACTGAAACGAACCAAACGAATAGGGGTAATCTATGCATGGTCATTCCGGGTCCGCGCGTATTGGGGATAGTGGTTATAAAATTAATGGAACCTAAAATAAGGAAAACACCTGATAAGTGGGGACTAGAAGTGGCTAAATCAACAGCTCCTCCGGAATGACTGGTTATACTACTCAAAGGGGGATAGCACATATGTTAAATAGCCTCAGCAGCGTTGTGCTTGCCTAATGCTATACGCCATATGTCTCTGTATGGATCGGACTGTACCTTTATCTATCACCCTGTCACGAAGCCTTTCCCTTAGAGAATCCCTCAGGTCTACTCGAACTTTTCCCGATTATTCTTATAGCGGATGGCCCTTGACCGGAGCTTCAGCTCTAGTGATTTCATACCCCTGAATCGGCTTTAGAAGAGCTAACTTGTGCCAAGCACTGTCCCACTGTAGACAGTCTTTAATCGATAGGGGCGCGCGCGGCCGGGCCGAGTAGGAATATGTGGCCTTCGTCCCATAGCCTCTGATAAAGGCCTATCCAATTCGTCAAGCCAACCGCGATAGAGACCCGTTGTTGTTTTCTGTCCTTCTCGTATAAGGTCTCTCTGCCTCTATAAAGCCGGTAAGCCGATCAAGGTCAGCAGCCATACCTGTTGCCGGGATTGACACAAGTCTCTGGAAGAGTAGCACCCCTTGAATCTTTACGGATGTAGCATTTGTGCCCCATTGAGAGCTTTGGATCTTTCAATACCTGATGGGCTTGACGAACTCCCTCGCAATAGAAATGCTTACTAGTTAAGCATGGGTATTGACCAAATATAGGAAAAAGCTAGCATCTTTCGATCTGATACACTCCCATGATCTTATGCGCATTGACAGACCTTACACCAAGCATCTTCCTGACGTAGTAAAGGATCTGTGGATTGTACTTGCCTTGGGCAATGGGGAGACTCAGGTTGTACTCGCGTCTTAGAGCACGATGCCAAAGCAGCTATCTTCGTCTGTCACACCTACAAGCTATCCGCAGAGTGATAGATATTCCGCATTGAGTCTCTGATGGGAGGGCGAATCCCCCCAGGCAGGTTGTCCCCTTGTGGGAAAGGTTTTTGCATATAGTAGTTTGGATTTCGAAGGCCTGCGGCCCGGCTTAGCCCTTTTCTCTGTAGCGAGGATGTTCCTGCATCGAGCGGAATTACTGTTCCCTATGTCTCCACAGGGCACGGCCTTTTTAACCGTCCACCCAGTGCCACTACCCACCTCTACTAAGGCTGAACTTGATAGAAGCAACAGCAAAGGTGGCGACAACCGAAATGGAATATTATTTAATCATGGAAATGCCGTGTCAGGTGCACCTGTAAGAATCAGAACGAACCGGTTACCGAATCCACCTATCATCGCCAGCGTAACCGGAAGGGATGTCGTTAAAGAAGCGTAAGCGATTATTAACACATTATAAGGTTAATGATTTCCACTAGGAATTTAATGGCCGGGTTATGTTGATTCCATACAGATTAGTACTAAGAGGCGTGTGCCCATTACTCCAGCCGTGGCACCAAAGATTGAGTGTAGAGTACCTATATCTTTGTGGTTCGTGGAAAATAGCCATCTTTACACGAAACGGTTTGTACATAAAAGAGTCTTGGCTACTATAATCAATAGAGAGATAAACCCTACTGCAAATACCATGAGTGCGCAGAAATCAAGCCCAAGACTCAGTTCCACAACCGAAGATACGAATGGATATTTCACTATATCCAGGCACATGGTATAGTGGCCATTAACGAGTTCCAGTTGGGGCAACAACAACTCGTCGATCTGTTGGCGAGTTGGATTCCTGGGGAATCCTTGTACGAAGGGTAAAATTCGGTCGATTCTCTCGAGGAAGTCGCTAAAGCAACCTCCGCACCTCGACCAATGGGTCATGGCGCTCGAAAGATCGGGTAGTGTATTCTGCGACAGATTGAGCAGTACCTCCGGGTACAGCTCTTCGTCGTTCTCTTGAAGAGTCGAGATGTCCTCGACCAATTCGTTCTGTAAGCGCTCTAAGCGCTTTATGACCAGGAAGAATTTCTTGTTCATGTCTTATCCAATCTGTGTCTTATCCTCGGTGCTTTATACCCAGGGCAG
Organism: Cibotium barometz; assembly: GCF_041138505.1. NCBI lineage: Eukaryota > Viridiplantae > Streptophyta > Polypodiopsida > Cyatheales > Cibotiaceae > Cibotium > Cibotium barometz. Next base: position 132,869 of record NW_028229454.1, on the reverse strand, counting down.
TCTCCAGCATTCATGGCAGTTCCTAGCCCGAGAAGTCGTCAAGTGTTTAGACCTGGAGACACAAGTCCCGGCTGACCTGACTATAAACTGCGGAAAGGGAAATTGAGTAAATAGATTGGGACTGAAGGTCCCGGCGGTTCCGGCCGGTCATGTGTCCCCGCGGAATTAAAGAGATGAAAGAACGGTGATCGCTCTGGATTCCGGGGAACAGTTTGTTGATCCAGATCTATTTACTCAATTTTTTTCAATTCAACACATTTAAAAAACAAAAATAAATAAATAATAAAAAAACAATAAATTCAACACATTTGCGGTGGCTAAGCGATTCGAGGACAAGTGGATATTCAGGCTGCCCGAGAGAGAGTGGTACAAGTACGAGAACGGATACTGGTCGACCCACGACGGATCCTGTTACGAGATCATGAATGCGATCGAGGCCGAGATCACTCAGATGAGGGGCAGATACACGCCTCCCCTAAGAAAGAGGATGGGGACCCTCCAGTTCCGCCGGCTTATCGAAGAGTACCTGAGGCAGCGGCTATACAAGACACCCCAGCCGCTGAAAGGGGTGCATTTTACCAACGGGGTCCTGGTAGTACGGGGTGACGATAAGGAGCTGCGCGGATGAATCGGAGATTTTTAAAGGGAGCGTATCCACCCATCTATCGTTTTCATCAATCACGAGATTTCTCTTGGTTGAAGGGTCAATGCCCAGGTTTAACATCATTTTTGCGCGGTAAACATTGAGTTTCGGCCAATTAATCTTGAAAGAGGACTCAACGCTACATTTGATAACTCGACCGATATTTTTGTATTGCTCTTTGAACCATGAAAGGTCGACCTTATCCCTGGCTAATCCTTTACTGCGGATTACTGGAAAGAACCCTCCAGTTCCAATGCATAGCATTTAGGAGCTAAGAAGTACCCCTCTACAACCTCGTGCTCTAGTTTGAGCTTTCCTAATTCGTACGAAGACACTTCCTTCTCTGGAAGTGGTTTGTCTAACACTACTGAATCTGTATCGGTATAATGGCATCCCGGTAGGGATATGTAAGGATACATGTGTATCCGAGCATATGAGGTGATTGCTGCTGATATCTGCACTGCGGATGAGCTATTACCACGCATCGAATCCATCCAGTGTATCATCTTATCAGCCGATAAATCATCCTTGTTCAGACGATCCTGCAACCTCTGCAGTGCGCCCGTGTAACTTACCACGTAGTGGGTTCCGTTCACCGGTTCCACCATACCGAATTGATAGATCGACATTAGCTTGTCGAATTTTTCCTGATCACAAATCTCTGTTATGTTGCATTCCGGTTTGATGCCAAACCTCCCGTACAGGGAGTTCATTGTCAATTTGTGCAGAGAAGACATGACCTGGTCTCCTTTCTTTTTGGCTTCCTTCCTTTCCCCATAAATCTCCAGCACGAATTTAATTCGGAGAACGGGCTTTCTATCTTCTCGAATAAATACCCATACCTAAGTTCAACTTTATACCCTATTTTGCTAATTTGAGCTCTTCTGTGAAGTAGACGCCCGTGAAGGTCCCAGTGGGGAAAAGTAGAGTTCCCTTCTCGGGGTCCTTGTAGGGTAGTAAAGGCACCTTGATGGTATCGGGACACGTTACTTTTGCCTCTATGAAGCCGAATAGGGGTTCTAGGTCGGACCCTTGTAGTTTCCCAACCCATACAGGGATTCCGCCAGGCATTGGCATTGTCATCGCGTAGGGATACAAATAGTTAATGTCGTAGTAGAAAAGGCCCTTACCATATGTCTTCTTTAGAAGATTCTTGTCAATTGAATGCAATAGAGAACCGCGAACGGTACTATAGGAATCTGTACTAAACATGCCTCCTGTAATGGTGCAAGCTCCCATAGCAATTACATATTTTGGTTCGGGCATTTGTTCGTATAGTCTTACCAGGGACGGGGCCATTTTCATGGTTATCGTACCGGCTGTCACAATAAGGTCCGCCTGTCTGGGACTGGATCTGGGTACTAGACCATATCGGTCGAAGTCGAATCGCGAACCGATTAGCGAGGCAAATTCGATGAAGCAGCAGCTAGTGCCGTATAGGAGTGGCCACAAACTAGATAGTCTGGACCAATTGGAAAAATCATTAATGTTAGCTAAAAGAATTGAATTTGATGCGCCCTGGTCGGGGAACAAAGACTCTATTGAATTGATAAATAGATTTTCCCGAGGGTCAACTCTGCTCAGTCAAATTGTTGAATGCTTCTTCCCCCTATTGAACGATCAATTTTGCAAAGTCCATGAGGCACTAGTCAATTGTGTAATAATAAGATTAAATGCCTGCCCCGCATAACTCTTCTATCGCAGCTGTTCCAGTTCCAAACTCAAGGGGAAAAAGAATACTTTACTAGTTAGTAGTAAAAATTATAGTTCTTAGAAGTTTCGTATCCTCTGTTGGTAGGTTGTTGCTATCCCTCGTCCGAAGAGAGGAGAGTCTCGATGACTATTCGTTCACCAGAACCAGAAGTCAAGATTATGGTGGAAAAGGATCCCGTGAAAACCTCTTTTGAGAAATGGGCTCAACCTGGACATTTCTCGATAAATTTGGCTAAGGGTCCTAGTACCACCACATGGATTTGGAATCTACATGCTGATGCTCATGATTTTGATAGTCATACCTCTGACTTAGAGGATATATCCCGTAAAATATTTAGCGCTCATTTTGGTCAACTAGCTATTATTTTCATCCGGCTGAGCGGCATGTATTTTCACGGGGCTCGTTTCTCCAATTACGAAGCATGGCTAAATGACCCTACTCACGTTAAGCCTAGCGCTCAGGTGGTTTGGCCAATAGTGGGTCAAGAGATACTTAATGAGGATGTGGGCGGGGGGTTTCAGGGAGTACAGATAACGTCTGGATTCTTTCAAATTTGGCGAGCTTCCGGAATAACTAATGAATTACAGCTCTATTGCACAGCCATCGGTGCTTTAATCTTTGCAGGATTAATGTTCTTTGCTGGTTGGTTTCATTACCACAAGGCTGCTCCAAAATTGGCCTGGTTCCAGAATGTAGAATCCATGCTGAATCACCATCTAGCAGGTCTCTTGGGGTTGGGTTCGCTAGCGTGGGCGGGACATCAGATACACGTTTCGCTACCAATTAACCAATTATTAGATGCGGGAGTTGACCCCAAAGAAATACCCCTTCCTCATGAATCTATTCTTAATCGTGATCTTTTGGCTCAAACGTATCCTAGTTTTACAAAAGGATTAATCCCATTTTGAACTCTTGACTGGTCAGAATACTCCGATTTTTTAACCTTCCGGGGGGGATTGAATCCAGTAACAGGGGGGTTGTGGCTGACCGATACCGCGCATCACCATCTAGCCATTGCAGTTCTTTTCTTGGTAGCTGGTCATATGTATAGAACCAATTGGGGTATTGGACATAGTACTTTAGAGATTTTAGAAGCTCATAAAGGCCCCTTCACTGGTGAGGGTCACAAGGGTCTTTATGAAATTCTAACCACTTCATGGCATGCTCAATTAGCTATTAATCTTGCCATGTTAGGCTCTTTAACAATTATAGTGGCCCATCACATGTACGCTATGCCGCCTTATCCGTACTTAGCCACCGATTATGCTACACAACTCTCCTTGTTTACCCATCACATGTGGATCGGGGGTTTCTTAGTAGTTGGCGCGGCTGGCGTTATTTTAGATATATTCGAAGAACCAACACATGATGTAGCAGCAATCTCAGAACCAGTAGTCGGGCTTCCAGAAAGATCCTTGTGGGTATAAAGCTTAAGATGACCATTCAAAGAAGAAGAAAGCAAAAAACAATTAGTACCGGTATTTTTGGGTTACTCCTATCATATACGATCACTTGATACACATTATGTTCCCTAATAATTGGTTTTATTAACCATTTACTCCCATCTTCAAGCAGTAATTTCATGAGCAAGATTCCATCAAATCGGGATAAATTGTGGAAGTAAATCTTTTTGGTACCGAAACTCTTGGAATAGCTTATTAAACCCTCGAGGAAGTCGTCAAACATTAAACGACTCCTTTGCTTGAAATCCCCTGAATAGTAGAGGGTTTCGGTACAGTAGGTGACTGGTTTTTTCAGCAATGATAGGGGAGTTCCCTTTTCACCTGCGAAGACGTATCCTATAGCATAAGGAACATGTATATTTTCTACTAGAATAGTTTCTATGTCTCCAACTAAGAAAGCCTTAGTGTTCTTGTCAGGCTTGCTTGTGGATATAAACTTCGAGGTCCCCTGAGTCTCGTCCTTGGATTGATGGTTGCCCTGAGTCTCGTCCTTGGATTGATGGTTGCCCTGAGTCTCGTCCTTAGGGTAGCCTTGAACCTCGTCTTTCAAGCCCCGAAGGTCCTCTTCGATCAACCTTAATCTCGCTGTTTTTTGATCCACCACAGGCTGTTCTTTGACTATTTCCCAGATACTGCTCATTAGTACATTGGGCTCCATACGGCTTCCTTCGAGGTAATCAGGCTTTTCAGCTCCGTATAAGTTAATGCCTACTCCATAGATATAGGTATTTCGGTATTTCTCAGCTATATCTGCTATTCGTAGCTTCAGATCTCTAAACCAATTAACCCCGTAAATTGAAGGTCCAATCGTCAATTGCATTAGTCTGGGATGCATTTGATTGAGCTTAAAGTCTTCAAAATCCTGGGGGCCTAAGGGCTCCGAATTGTCATCACCAGTGTCAATGATGTAATTTACGGTGAACTTAAACTCTCCCATGTCAGTTAGGTAATATCTGATTTTTACAATCAGATAAACCACACAGATCAGAAACAAGTGTATCCAAGCCCCGCTTTTTTGAAACAGGATTTGACCTGAATGGGTTTTACCCCTTGAACTAACTAGTTCGGGGTTCTTAATTAGATTGAAATACTCCCATAATTCCTTAAAATTCCTCATGTTAAACTATAGTTCTTTTTCCCGTTTAGCTTATTGAAACAGATTGACCTAAACTGAGACATCCTCTTAAAGAGAGTTGTTCGTTGATCTACCAATTCCTTAGCAAAATCTTTGTTTCCAGAAACTCTCTCTATAACCCTACCGCACAGGGATCGAACTACATTGTTATAGCATTCTATTACTTCGTAGGCAAAGAAAGGGGAAGGGGCCCCGAGGGGGGGACCCCCGCTTTCCCCGGCCCCTTCTATTATTTCTCAATACACGGGAGGGGGGGCGGCCTGGGGCCGCCTATATTGGATAAAAAACTATTCTCACTAGGTTAGGTTTTCATAGGGAGGCTTGGGCCTACCTATCCAGATAATTGCTTCCTATAAGTTGGCATAATCAAGGCTACGAAGATGGTTAACTCGATTGGAACATAGAAGGGTAAACGACCGACGATTTAACACCAGATATCTGGAGGTGTGAACGGAGCTGCTATGGAAAGCGAACGAACCCTCGAAATACGACGATTGTTTAGACAGGTTCTCAAAGAAATAGCTTTTGGTTCTGGCAAACAGATAACCATTACCGGGACTTAAGGGCGCGTTGACGAAATAGACAAGGTACGAACGGTTGACATTATGTAGTCAGAAGTCTTAGATTATGACTTAGTCGTGGGCAAATTAGTGGATGTGGTACTTGAGCGGTAAGAGAAGTGCCGAACATTGAGAACTACCCAAACAGAAGTGGCAAGGAAGGACAGGAAAAGGCAAAAACCACTTGAGTAAAACAATTTTTCATATTCTTTCCTTCACCTTTCATAGCAACTAAGGATCAAAGAGCACCGAATTTGATGGGTCGTACAAGGAAAAGCAAAATAGGGACATGATATTGAAGATGTAGTAACATACGTGCTCGAGGCCTCTGTCAATCGTGTACAAATAGAAAACAAGTCTGAATAGGGCAAAGGTTTAGCTAATGAAGGAATGGGCTCTTCCGGGAACGGATAGAGCGTAAGCCATATCAAACTAAAGCGAATCAATATCCAAGAAACGCAAATTTTCGGTTCTTCCATAATTGTTTTTAAAACGAAATGTCTCATCTGACTGATCAATCGGTTTTGTTCAATCGTATTTGTATGTTACTACCTGCACATACAGATAGTGATCTGCTATAAAATGGACCCCAATGTGATAGATAGTCTTTGGCTGGAAAAACCAGCCATCTTTTTCGAGTTTATCGACAGTCTTCCTGTCGATAAACTCGTTTTTTTTTCTTTTTTTTCCGTTTACTTCTACCAGAACGAATAGATTTGAATCTAATCGCTCGAATAACAAAATTTTAGTTCTAGAATAGGGGCTGTTCATGTCTTATCCAATCTGTGTCTTATCCTCGGTGCTTTATACCCAGGGCAGTCTCCAGCATTCATGGCAGTTCCTAGCCCGAGAAGTCGTCAAGTGTTTAGACCTGGAGACACAAGTCCCGGCTGACCTGACTATAAACTGCGGAAAGGGAAATTGAGTAAATAGATTGGGACTGAAGGTCCCGGCGGTTCCGGCCGGTCATGTGTCCCCGCGGAATTAAAGAGATGAAAGAACGGTGATCGCTCTGGATTCCGGGGAACAGTTTGTTGATCCAGATCTATTTACTCAATTTTTTTCAATTCAACACATTTATTTTTTTATTCAAGCAATTCTGCAAGCGGAAAAAGGGACCGGGGTATTGAGGCAATCTTGACTCCTTGTTGACTTTGCCCAATCGAAATGACCATCCGGGACTCGAACCTTTATGGGGAAATTGAGTAAATAGAATGGTAACCTAGTGACCATGACCTAGTGAAAGGTGATCGCTTCGCGTTATAAATATAGTGATTTGGGTTAAATTGTTTGACCCTTTCCCTTTGATACTGGATTTTGGCTCTTGAAGAAATTCAACACATTTAAAAAACAAAAATAAATAAATAATAAAAAAACAATAAATTCAACACATTTAAAAAACAAAAATAAATAAATAATAAAAAAACAAGAAAGAAAAAAAGTGGGTGCAAAATACTCATGCTTCCGCTCCTGGTTCAACCGCACCTAATGCAGCGGTAGGTACTAGCTTAACCTGGGGGGGTAGCGACTTAGTAGCAGTAGCTGGCAAAGTTGCTTTAGCACCAATCCCATTAGGTACTGCAGATTTCTTGGTACACCATATTCATGCATTTACAATTCATGTTACTGTATTAATATCACCGAAGGGTGTTCTGTTTGCACGCAGCTCTCGCCTAATACCCGATAAAGCAAATCTTGGTTTTCGTTTTCCTTGCGACGGGCCCGGTAGAGGAGGTACCTGCCAGGTATCTGCTTGGGATCACGTTTTCTTAGGGTTGTTCTGGATGTACAATTCCATCTCAGTAGTTCTATTTCACTTCAGTTGGAAGATGCAATCCGATGTACGGGGTAGTATAAGTGAACAGGGAGCAGTGAACCATATCACTGGGGGAAATTTTGCGCAGAGTTCAACAACTATTAATGGATGGCTACGTGACTTCTTGTGGGCACAGGCTTCCCAAGTCATTCAATCATATGGGTCCGAGGTTGACAAGTTTGTTAATGGAGAGGGAGAGGTTACTGGGGAGCGCTCCGAGGTTACTGTGACCGGAGAGCGCTCCGTAGATTCTAACCGGCTCGTTTCCCAAGTATTCGCAGAGTCTGTGTTTCTCGGGGTATTCGCTGAGTCTGTGTTTCTCGCCTCTGCATCCTCCTCATCCTCATCATCACTCGACAATATATTGTCAACAATCACACTCATTATTTGGCGCAATCTCCATAAGACACGATTTAGACCATATGCATTAATATGAGGTCTTATTAGGGAATAGATTTGATCCGAGTCCGTATCATCGGTCTGAGTAGATATTGAAGTTGTTTCCACTACAATTTGAGTTGATGCTGGGGTAGTTTCCAATAGAGGAGTTTGAGTAGACCTTTCATTAGGCAGAACCTCAGATCCAGCAGCAGGTGCTGAAGATCCATCAGCAGGTGCTGAATTCTGACTATGACTCTGACGAAATACCCACTGTAGAGTGATAAGGTAAACTAGACCCTTTAACATGGCCGTCATCCTACTATCCATCTGATCAACTCTACTATGCATTTGCATTAGTTCACGTGTAACTTCTCCCGTTTGTTCCAGCTGCTGCCGGGCTGCATTCCCCGCTTCTACAAGATCTAAAAGAATTCCCTCCGCAGAGCTATTTTGGACCTCAGACCTAAATGTTAAGGTATTAATATGTGCTAATAGATTATCTCTGAAGGAAGTATGTTCGGAGTTGACGTTTCTAATCCCTTCAGACAACGTAGCATTAAACGAATTCATATCGTCTGGAGATATGGGCGAGAATCCTTTTAGATAGTACAATATTGCTAGCCCCGCTAGTCCTACAATCATAACGCAACCCCATAACTTTTTGCTAGAATACCATGCGGCATTATCATTAGATGGTGTCAAGGGCACGTCTGACTTATCAGTATCAGCAGAGTCCTGCGAGGTTCTCTCATCGTCGAGCTGATTATTCGGATTAGTCTTATCTGAGTCTAACCTAACCTCGCTAAGGAAAAGGATTAAAGGGAATGTTATCATCACCTGTAGAAACAATTTGGCTATCTCCAAAGGATTCTTCATCTTTCTGTAATTCAATGCATACGCTGATGCTAATACCGCGTAGTAGCTTAGTAACACCAATTTGTAGCTATTATTCGATGTTGTTATTTTATCCAGTAATCTGGATCCGTCTATAATGAATTGTGAATTTAATGGCATAATACTACACAGTATTCCTATAGGGGATAGGCTAGCCAGTAATATCAATACCTTTCTGTTGGGATTATCCATAATATTCTTGAAACTAGTCAGCATACTTGAACTTGATGGTAGTTCTGAAGGGTCCGATTGTTGACCGTTAAGATGAGGATGGTCTGCTTGTGACTTTGATGGTAGGTCAAACGATGGCAACTTCGACGGTAGGTCCTGTTGAAGAGGAGGGTCTGATGGCAACAAAACCGGTAGATCCTGTGGGGGGTCTGATGGCGTGTTTGATTGCGTGCTTGATGGCGACACAAGCTGATCTTTACTCTCTGCATTGGGGGCTGAAGGCGATTTGCCCTCAGCAGATTCTGGCAAAGAAACATTCTCCGAAGGCGTAGGCACAAACTTATCCGGGGATGAAGGATTTTCAATATCAGAGGTTTAGTCCAATTGACTGGATAATCGTATTCCAGTATTCCAGCACCAATCATTTGCTTTAATGAAGAAATGGGTGCTTCGTGATTGAAATTCAATGCGTAGGATTTGCTGCTTAAGCCCCGGCAAAACTGAATGTGCGAATAAACCAATATAGATGTAGAGGGTCTCCGAAACATTAAATTGGATATAACTCCCTTTCGCTTATGGTTACGCATAGAATGAGGCGGTGAAAACAATAGGCAACTAACGTGAGAATGTTGAATCATCGTAGCATTAGAATAAAAACGGTAATTGTAGCAGTGTGAAAGATTTATCATGATTGAAGTGCATCGTGTTTTAAAATATATACCTTATACGGCTTTCATGCCTAAATAAATACCCAGACAGAAAGGGTGTTCATGCCTAAAAATAGCCCCGGACAGATCGGGATGTCATGCCTAAATAGAAACCCTGGCAGATAGGGCTGTCATGCCTAAATAAAATAGAAACCCTGGCAGATAGGGCTGTCATGCCCACGATAACTCCTCGGGCAGATAAGGGGTCATTTCTGGTGGTTGCCTCAGATTGCACGCACTTAGCCGTCTTCTTGATCTACCGCTTTTCCCTTGTATCAACCTCTGTAGAGCGGTACAATGACAGGAATAGCTCTTCCCATATGTCAACCTCCGTATGGCGGTACAACGACGGGAATAGCTCTTCCAATGAGGCTTTTACGAGGGAGTCACCTTGGCTTGGGGAAAGCCCATAACAGAATGTCGATTTCGGGCCGCTTCTCTAGGGAAAGGTATTCCAAATAGCCTCTAATTCTATGTAATGAAATGCCTCTGTTCATCCTTCAATGATAGGAGCAGGTCCGAAGAAGGATCCTAGAGTGTACAGGGTTGAGCTAAGAAGGTCTCTCAACGCCTCCCTCTCTTCCATCGAAGTCTCTTTTCAGAAACTCGCCGTTAGCGAGGGAGGGGAAAGGGGAACAAGCACACTTGGAGAGCGCAGTACGACAGAGAGTTGTATGCTGCGTCCGGAAAGGATGAGTCGCTTCTGAGAAAGAATCTATTAATTCTCCATTCTGATGAGATAATAATAGGAATGGTGTAGGTGCGATTATTCACTTCACGGGCGAGGTCTCTGGTTCAAGTCCAGGATGGCCCAGCTGCGCCAAGGGGAATCGGGAGAAGCATCTGATCAGTTCACGTATGCTTTACTTGGCCCGAGCACAGGGGATATAGCTCAGTTGGTAGAGCGCCGCCCTTGCAAGTGGGTCGTTGCGCTTACGGGTTGGGTGCCTAATTGTTTAGGCGGTAATGATAGTATCTCCCCGATGGCTAACTCTTCCCCAAGAATGGGGAGGAGGACCGAAACATGCCACTGAGAGACTCTACTGGGACAAAGATGAGCTGTCGTGTAGGGCGGGGTGGGATGGGTGGTTGGTTAGATCCATTATGGGTCGTACATGGACGATAGTTGGAGTCGGCGGCTCTCCCGGGGCTACCTCATCCGGATCCCTGGGGAAGAGAATCGAGCTGGCCCTTGCGAACAGAACAGCCTGATGGACTATCTCTCTTCAACTCCCTGAGCACGCACGCCCAGGAAATGTGTTCCTCCCACCATTTCGAGATCCTCTTCTAGCTGCTGATCCGATCTCAAGCCCCAACCACATTTTCCGATCTATCGATCAGTAATATGGTTTGACGGGTTCATGTATCAAAATAAACCCTAATCTTGGCTCAGAAAGTCGAAGCGGGAAGTGGCCGAATGAAAAAAGCGTTTGATTTCAGTAAATCCGCTGAATTTCGAAAGAGAGATTCGAATCGTACCTCCCTTAATGCCAAAGTATACTTCGTATTCAAGAAGGAAAAGCGAAGTGCAACGAGTTTAATGGCGCTCGACCCTTCATGCGATTAGGAAATTCCACGGCAATGGTCCCGCGAGTTCGAAAAGTTACCACCGGAATGGCCAGCCCAATTGCGGATTCCGCAACTGCCACCGTTAACACTAGTGAAGCGAATGATTAACCCATCATATCATCCGAATAGACAGAAAATACCGGAAAGTTCAAATTGACAGCCAATGGCATTGACTCAATTAGCGTCGGCATAATAGTAATATTTCTTCTATTCGAGAGAATTCCCCGAATACCTGAAAGAGAGAGAATCATAGAAAATGTCAAATATTTGACCAGATCCGTAAGAAAAAGTCTTTCTTCGTTTCATAAAAATGCGCTGAGCATTGGTTCTTGGTAATCATGGCTGTTTAAGAAGTGAAGGGAGGGCGAGTAACCCCATATACCACTATAGCGAAAAGTGACCGAAGCATGATGCAGGTTCGGTTGAAAGGAAGAACCCTAAGCCCTGAACAAGGGCAAAGCATTCCCGTAGGTATATGATCTAATGTGCACTTTCCGCATCCTACAGGACTTGAACCTGTGACCTTCAACTTAGAAGGTTGTTGCTCTATCCGACTGAGCTAAGGATGCTGTGCATTACAAACACTTCTAGTAGAGAGAGAATGATAGAACCGAAAGTTATGGGTTTTTCAGTGTGGTCAACGTGGCGATAATGACCGAAAGGAGGGTGGAAACTCCCTCACAAGTTCCCCCCGTGGCCCTTCCTTCCCCGGGGTCCACTCCCTCCTGGAGTTTGCAGAGAGGAAAATGGCTTGCTTTTCAGTGTAGTCAGGTAAAACTTGCTTGCCTTAAAGTTATTCTGTTTCGAAGGGCATGACAAATGCATAGGCTCCTTCCCTTCTACTTGGCATTCGCCAAGTGCTTCCCGGTTCCTAAAAGGTAGGCAGGTGGTATGGGCCCTCTGACTTCTCTCCGGGGCTTTCCTCCCTAGAAGATCTCGCCGGTGTTACCTGCGGATGGTTGGGACCATAATAAGATAAGAGTTGAAAGGTCCCACGTTTTTTGCCGGGATGTCGTTCAGTCTTCCGTCCCCAATAGATAGGTAATCCGCTCTCTGTAAACGAAAGGAGGGAGAAGTGGCACTCGGGCCTGACCATGATGTGCCTATAGCAGGCAGGGAGCATATCCGCGTCTATCTGGCAACACGTTGAATAGGGCATGGTCACCCGAAAAAGACTCCGATTTGCCAGCTTTCGGAAGGAAAAAGGTTATGGATACGAGAAAGAAGAAACTAATGATAGTGGCATAATCAACAAAAAGAGGAAACCACCCTTTACTTCGGAACGACTGCCAAGGTATGCATTATGATTAAATCTCTCGAGAAACCACCGACGGGGCATCCGCATAACACATGCTAGATTGGGTTGCCTAGAAAATGAATCTCGTATACAGTGTTGTGATTACTCCATATTGATAAGAAGTCTAGAGAACAATTTGAAATGGGAATACATAAATAATTGCCGGTCATAGAAACGGAAACACATAAATTGCGCGAAAAGTTGCTTCGGTTGAAATTCCACCACCCACTCGGAGTTTAATTGAAAATTCTATTTCATTATCAAACTGGTTTAGAGTTAATTGTCAAACCCTAGTCAAATTGGAAATCAGGTCTTTCTTTAGAAAAATACGGAATTACACCTCTAAGCGTTTGCACAAACAAATCCGGACGTAGTGAGATCAAATCGAAAGCATAACAGGGAAGCGCCATGCGCTACCCCTAAGAGGACAGAAAAGCGCATAGCGCTTCCCCCGTCCCCCACTCGGCGGGGGACACTCGACCGGAAAGAGAGAGGATGATAGCTACCCTTTCCACCATGCCGTATTGTTATGCATGCAAAGGGACAGGATCGCACTATCTGTTTGGCTGTGCAGAATTCTGTTGAAATTCGCTCTTGTTTAGTTTATGCTAAGCTTCGAACAGGCAACACCTTGGATCGTATGGAATAGTGGCCACATGCACGAACATGATGCAGTGTGCCTAGCTTTCATACGGGATCACAGCACCTATATAGTTGATTAGAAGGAAGGGGAAAAAACCAACCACGGGCCGAAGGCCCACTTAACCACGCCAGCCCACTGCCCACTCATGGGTAACATCAGCTATATGGTATATCCCATGCGCGAAGCGATCAATCATCGTATATATGATTGATGACGTTGACACTGGGGTGTACCCATCCCATGGTACCACCTTTTTCCGATGTCACGGATGCTTTGAGTGAAGGGAAGAAACCAAAGAATCCATGAGAGGTTACTGGAAAGAAAAAGCACTAAGAAGGTTGACCAGTAGTAACAAGAGGTCCGCCGGGAGGAATCCATCAGGGCGTATCACGGTTTTTCACTGGGGAGGTGGATCGAAGCGATTGTAGTGAAGAATTGATTGGAAATGAAGCGCTTCGTCTTTGGGCATTGTGGAAAGGATCGAATATGACCTAAATTGTTCCTTCCGGATTGCTTCAGTACGATGGATTGAAGGAGTGCCACGCTCTGAAAAGTGCAAAGCGCTTTCTAAAGCGAGGGCGCCGCGAAGGTGGAGAACGCATAGCGTTCTCTGGGCGCAGAGAATCAAACGTAAAGCGCTGGAGAGTTTTCGGTAAAACGAAAAGAGGATTCTCGAACCTAAGCATAGCTTTGAGGGACGGCCGGGGGCAGATGAAAGGCCGAGAGATAAGGCGTGCAAAGTAGATCGTACACCTTCCGTGTGACCCGTTGGTCCTAAGCAATGTCTTTCGCGAAGCGACCCACGTTGCTCTCATAGGCAACGAGAACTTTGATCAGATGCGGGTATCCAGTCCCGCCAGTGGCTGAGATGCACGGCTGACTTCCAGGCCTTGATGAAAGAATGGCCACCTTCGAAGTTGCAAGAGCGAAAGGCCCGGGCCGTAGCAGGATGAACCAATGTGAATGAGTGTAAGCTTCGTGGCCCAAACACGATCGGTGCTGACCACACCGAAGGCCTGTTATCGTGGTAGCAAGAGAGGCCAAGGCGGTGACGATTGAGAGGTTGTCACTGAGCAGCGTTCCCAGTCGTACGAGAAGAGGGGTCAATTGGCAAGGCCATACGCTCGTGGAGCTTCTCGCGGAGTATAGCTCACATCCAAACATCTGATTGAGGAACGGGGCAACGCCCATGAAGCTCCGGAAACGGAAGGCCTGCCAGGCCATATGCCCGTGAGTGCAGCGGGATTCTTCAAAAAGAATAGGCTGACTCGAAGACTTAGGACCTTAGCCACGAATGGCTGGAGATGCGGGCAGAACGGGAATTCTAGCGTATTATTCCCGGCCCAAGGCCTCGACCGAATGTTCAGGCTCTCTGATCAGGGATTGCAGAGCCAGTGAGGATTTAAGCTCTTAGGAAGAGCCGTGTGAGGCCTATAGCTCATGCACGGTTCGGAAGCCAAGCCCCAGCAGTAATGGTGCGGCTTAGGCTAACACTCATATATTAGCTAGTTATTAATTGGAAGCAGGCAGGATGGCGATGAATTATGATTGGTCTAAACCTTCAACCTCGTTCAACACAGCGAATGAAGGCTGAAAGTGGTTAGAAGAGAAGCTCCCATGGGGGAGCCGTTAGAGTGGTTCCTGGCTACGCCCTGGAGGAGACTACGCCGACCCTTATAGCGATAAAAAATACGTACCTGATTCGTATTTTTAAATGGTGGGAAATCGCATACCATCAGCCCATATAGCTAGGGGCGCATGGGTACATAATACCGAATGGAAGCCAGGTTAAGGCGCAGGGTCAACTTGAGCTGCAGGGGTCAAAGCTAAAACAATTGAGAAAGAGAATACATAATGTATTGCGCGGTCACTCCTAGGTGTTCACAAACCTATAGATTTCTGATGCCGAGCTACTATCGGTATAGTGTCTAATCCCAACCATGGCATACGTAAGCTTGGCAGAGCAGGGCAAAGCCGGTGGTTAGGCAGACGCCCCATTGTTTGAGGTGTTGCTATGAATCCGGTTGATTATTCTTATGGAGGAGGCGAAGGACGCACGAAAGGAGGTAGACCTTCGGTGTCACCTTGGGGAAAGCCCACCAAATGTGGATTTCGAGCAATAGTGAGGAAACGCAGAAATTAGTTTATGGCATGATCTGTATGGAAAGGCCCTTTTGTTGATGCTTGCTTGTCGAGAAAGACGAAAAAGATCAGGGGGAGAATTTGGTCATGTAGATTTTTCATTTCGCCTAAATTTGATGGTTGCTATGCATAAATTCATAATGGGCGATCTTTTATTCGTTTGAAGGTTACAAAAGAAAAGGTTGGTCATAAATTTGGAGAGTTTGCTTCCATATGAAAGGCCTCGAGAACAACCAAGATCAAGCCGAGATAGAAGGTACGGTAATAGGATACGGCACGAAAGGTAAATCCGATTTCAGTCAGACTTAATCCGAACTACCATTCAGATTCAAGTCGGTTTAGTGAGGGCGACCGCGGAGTCACCGAATGAATTGCCTGCCGCATGTCGGTCGGGGCATTGCAGATGTCCGCAACGAGACGGACACAACTTATTCTAACGCTAGGGGACCACAGCGACAAGAAGCACCTCAGGGAACGAAGGGAGGAGACCAGAGCATGTCGTGAAAGGAGCACACTGAGCCTAACCAATCCTTGGGCGTACTTCGACCGTGTCTCTAAAGCACAGTTGAATGTAGATACCATGAACGCGAGGTGCGGGAGGGATACCAAGCCTAGCTTTTCAGGGGGAAAGGCAACACCACGCCTTCTCTGTACATGCGCTGATCGCTGGCGCATGTACCCGGACAAGGGGGGCCCGAGCCCTTCGGGAAGCCCTGCGGCTTGGGCCTAAAGCGCACTGTGCTTCAACAAGTGAGAGTATTCGGTGGAACCGGTGAACCACGCATCTAACCCGCGGGCGGACGCGTGGGGCAGAAGGCTCGTAGTACCCGCCTACCTATCGCGGACCCCGCGATGGGGAAGCGCAGCTTAGGTGGAAGGAGAGGAGCCTAAATCAACGCACCCACCCAATAGGGACATTGCACACTCAAGCAGTACAGAGATATCGGGTCAACTCTCGGATGAGACTGAACAGCTACGTTTTGACACATGCCGATCGACCTTGTGCCCTTCGGCCAGAGATTAAGTCATCATTGAAACAAGGGAAAACCTCGTGGAAGACTTCAATCTGTGGATAGCCCAAGCCGCCTGATTGAAGCTGTCGCGGTCATTAGCAGGCACCCGGATGGAATCACTTCAAACTCTATGAGATTCAGTGAGCCAAGGCCGAAGGCTTTGACTGAAAACGCGTTTTTTTCTTTTCAAGCCTCCGACCCACGTTTGACTGGGAGAGCGCACGGAGTGGCGCGCGCACGTGGGCATTTTAGAGAAAAAGCTTCACGTTTTCGAAAGGCATTCCTTTCTTTTCGGCAGAGTGTCGGAACCGTCAGGATCGAGCAGCATCGCTGCTTGATCGGCGGAGAGAAGCAAGTGCACAGCGTGGGGGGCTTGCAGAGGATCAAGCGCTTCTTGAAAGTCCCCTTCACCCGGGATCCACCGCGATATAGGCAACTTGGGTTGAAGAGCTGTGTGATGGGCAACCATCTTGCACGGTTCGAAGAGCACTTGATTTAGTCTGCGCTGGTGAATGGAAGCCCGCCCTTCACACGGCTTTTCTCACAGCCAGACAGAGTAACTCTTGACCCCATCTACTGTTATGGAAAATTGTTGTATTAGGATGTAGATTCTAGATATCTTTTCCGTTCAATTTTTCCCAGGATTTTGTCCGGAGAAAAAAAAAAGAAAACTAAAGGAGGAAGAGAGAAAACTGGGGGAAGAAAGAGGAAAACTAGAGGAAGAAATCGCAAAGTTGACCTTCGTCTCGGTAGGTGTATCATTCATCATTTCCCTAAAAGGACATTCATTCATGTATTCTTCTTTCCAGTTTAATGACGCCCACCATCATTTCCTGGTTGATGACACTGTCGACGACGCTAATCGAGAGGGCGACCGGTCTAGTTCCTGCATGAAAACATTGTACAAGCTCAATTATGTACTGTACAAAGGCGTTGCACTTACTCTTGCTCGGTAACGAACGCGGGGACCAAAGCATGTGCGGCAAGGAGGTTAAAGTTCGAAGAACTTTGTTGTTGGCGGAACGAACGAAGGCCCGTATTTCGAACCAAAAAGTCTACGGGCCTCAAGGGGTAACTCAACAGCATAGAGCGAGCCTGCTTTCGGTATTAAGATGAGGGCAAAGCTTGGCGAATCGAAGTTCCTTTCGGGGCTGGCTACCCTAGACAGCTAACCATTGGCACTTAAGCTCTGCGAATGGGGAGCGCGAACGCACGCTGCCTCGCTCTATGCCTACTGAGGGTTTTGATTAATTGGGCCAAATGATCTTCCCTCGACCCACCCATTGCACAGAAGGGAAAGGAAAGGATAGAGCAGGTTACCCATGTTACTGGGGACAAAACACTGAATGACATCCCAACACAGGGCGTTCGATCAACAATTGGACAAGCCATGTAGGAAACAACGGTGAGATCTTATGGGGGGAAAGCCCTAGAAAGAAGTCAGAGGGCCCACACCACTTGCTTACCCTCCTAGGAACCGGGAAGCACTTGGCGAATGCCAAGTAGAAGGGAAGGAGCCTACGCACTTGTCACGCTCTGAGAGCCGGAGGGGAGAGGGGTAATTTCCGGGTGGGAACCCGGCCTTTCATCCGTCAAGTTAGAGAGCCGTGTGATGGGATGGGTGACTATCCAGCCCGGTTCGGAGAGCACTTGTGCAGCCTGCACCAGTTACGGGAGGGGGATGGGACATAGGAAATGCGGGCCCGACAAAATCTGCCGCCTTTCCTGTGCTTTGCCCTCGTCAAGCCGATGAAGCGGGGCTCCGCCCGACCCCTCTCACTAGGCGCAGGTGGACTCCCGACTCTATCTCACGGACCGCAGGGCAATACGAAAAGGGAGAGAAGAGGGAGGATTACTAGTGGAAAACCGCGAGAAGGCCTCCGAAAACTCCCGCCGCCCCTTGGCAACCGCACCTATTACGCCTCTGGTCGTGCAACACTTTCCTCGTATGAAGAACCAAATTCATTCTGACCCCACTACGGTTAACATAACTGATGACAATCTTTTGCTTCTCTCTTCCTCTCTGTTATCCTTTTCCTATGGTAGGGATGCCGCCTGACGCTCTGATAAAATGAGGAATGCCTGGGGTAGGTTTGCAGAGAGAAAACTGTGTCTGTATATAGGGAATGCCTTACGTGAGAAAGCTAGGAATCCGTGCTGTCGGTACCACTATAATAGGGATGCCTGACGCGAATGTACGAAACCCAGAGAGAAGGATCCGTGCAGTAGTTACTCTTCTTCAGGAGGAGATGCCCGCTGACGCTCGTACATAGCGAATGCCTGATTCAGGGGAACTAAGAAAGTATGCAGTCATTGTTGCCGGAAGAAGATTAAACCTTGGTGGCCTGAAATGTAACTTTTTTCATCTAGTGAAACAAGCACTAATATCTTGATCAAGCCAGTAAGAGCTGATTTTTCCCATTAAAGTGCTTTTCCAATAGCTTAGGAGATACCTTGGGGACCAGAAAAAAAGAAATCATTTGTATAAATTTGTACATCCATATCCTAATAGATTGAAAACTGCGAATGTGTGAAGGGAATCCGTATTTGTTGTCCAGGTTGATCGAATGGTGCAGAAATAGCTTAAACTGAATGTATGAAATATGGTTCAACATCCTTACATGTATCTTCTGATTATATTGATTACGCAAGAGCAGAAACATTCACTCGTTATGGGATCCCGGGAGTCAAAGTGTGGATTCCGTATTCCAAACATGTTTCAAAGAACAAGAAGGGACTCAATTCGGATGCTATATCCAAAACGTACAAAGTTTTGGAAATGTTAAAAGGGCAAATGTAAAGGTTGCAGAACGGACGGTACATGACTTAGTTTCGGAGAATATGGCATTAAAAGTTGTTCAGCGGGTCGTATTCTATATTAAACCATTGAAGCAGCGCGTCGCGCTACAAGCAGACATTTCTAGAGAAATGGTCGAATATGGGTAAGAATCTTCGCAGATATTCCCATTACCCGTAAACCCACGGAAGTGAGAATGGGAAAAGGAAAAGGAAATTCTACAGGTTGGATGGCTCGTGTGGTGACGGGATAGATCTCATCCGAAACGGATGGTGTGAGTTTGTCAAATGCTTGAGAAGCTGCAACATTAGCAGCGCATAGACCACGTGTGTCAACCAAGTTTGTTCAATGGTCGTAATTGCAGTGTAAGGAGAAGAACTGCCCGCAGGAACGCTTCGCGAAGCGAAGAAAGTGGGCGCCCAGGACCATGCCACGAGGTCTGCCATCTCGATAAGAACGCGAAGGATGGTCCAAAAGCCTTTCCTGTGGAAGCCTTTCGGCACGGGTTTCGCGCGTTCGCCTTGGCTTTGGCAAAAGGCTCTGCAAAAAAACTTTTGAATTGACCCGTATTATCATATTCAGCTATTTCTTCGAATTGATCCGTATTAAAAGATTCGGCTAT
This sequence comes from Cibotium barometz, assembly GCF_041138505.1. Taxonomy (NCBI): domain Eukaryota; kingdom Viridiplantae; phylum Streptophyta; class Polypodiopsida; order Cyatheales; family Cibotiaceae; genus Cibotium; species Cibotium barometz. The sequence goes on along the minus strand of NW_028229454.1, from coordinate 113,302 downwards.
TTCTTCGAATTGATCCATAATATGAGATTCTTCTACAGTAACCTGTTCTACTGAATAAGAATAAGTATCCTCTTCTATATTCATTTTCTCTTTGAAATTATCCCAAGATAGTTTAAATAATTTGGAATGAGCATCGGGATGAGTGGTTGAAGATGAGGAATTGTCCCCATTATCATTATGATAATGACGATGAAAGTTATCAATATTATCCAGTTTGAATGGTTTAAAGGTGACAAAAACACCTCCCCTCTTATTAAAGTTAAAGATCTTTTTGACGTTAAGAAAAGTAGTTAACTGTGAAGAAACCCGGGATGGGCTTATATCAGACGCAGATGCTTGATACATAAACCCCGTAGAAATCCTTCTACAAGATAGAGGCAAACTACAGCTTGGACTTGGACTTGGAAGTCTTCGCGGGGTACGACTGCACCCAAAGCACAAGGAGCTTGTGCCCCCATAATTGTAAACAGAAACGGAAGGGAGGGTCTCCGGTGTCTCGAATCACTTGAATCCCCTGGGTTCCTAGTCTAACGTTACCTGTGGAAATAGCAACAAAGTGTGGAATGAATTTGTAACCATAAGAGGGACCAAAGAACGTGCAATCCGGGCTGCTTTTTCTAGTGAAAGTGCTATTCGAATCTTAGGCCGCAGGCTGCGCATTTCGAACGGAGTGCGGCAAGAATCTCATCGGAAAACAAAAAGCTATGGATACAAGAAAGGAAGGGAATCCCACGAACACACGGGAATGGAACGCATGAAGAAACTTTTTTATTTTCTTCTTATTCTGTAAAAAAGGAAAGGAATTTTTTGTTCTAGATTCATCAATTCTTTTCCCTTTCTCATGTGTTTCATTCTACCCTGTCTAATGGCTTTTCATCAGGTCGTTACACTAGGTTCGATCGCTCCTTACCCTAGAGTCATACTAGAGTTCTTTTCCGTAAAAACTTTTCTTCCTATTTCCGAATTTGCCCCTATTTCTTTCTACTTAGTCATCAGTTTGCTACTCTCCCTGATCCTAATCGGTGCTTCTTTCGCATTCGCTTCAAAAGGTTCGGCTTATCCGGATAAATTGTCAGCTCACGAACGCGGTTCTGACCTACTTGGTGATGCCAGAAGTCGTTTTGATACATGACCTTATTCGGTCTTCCCTTCATTCATTATCTTCGATTCGGAAGTGACCTTTTCGTTTCCCTGGGCAGTATCCTCGAACAAGATTGGTTGGTTTGGATTTCGGTCTATGATGGTGTTTGTACGGATTTCGACCATTGGATTTCTTCACGAATGGAAGAAGGGCGCTCTGGATCGGGAGTAACCGACACTGAAGAGTCAGGCTCCAACGAGGCAGATGCGTGATGAACGGGGGCCGCACGCGAAGAAAAAAACCCAGGATGAACCGAATACTACTACTACTATCACGGCCAGGTGACTCTCAATTCTTAAACAGCCTTTATTTTCTATACTTAACTAGCATTCGATAGATCATCTGATTCTGAGCAATATAAGTTATCGGTGGGGGTTTGGTCTGTTAGCCGGTCTTCGTCCAGTCATTTAGATCATTACCGGCGTCTTTTCAGCTATGCATCATACACCCCATGTCGATCTGGCTTTCAACAGCGTAGAACACATTATGAGAGATGTGAAGGGAGGCTGGTTGCTTTGTTACATGTATGCCAATGGGGCCAGTATGTTCCTCACTGCAGTTCATATTTATATTTTCCGCGGTCCGTATCATGGAAGCTATACCAGTCCCAGAGAATTCATTCGGTGTCTCGGAGTGGTCACCCCCCTATCAACGATCGTTACTGCTTTCATAGGCTATGTACCCTCTCGGGGTTAAATGAGCTTTCGGGGAGCTACAGTAACTACCAGCTTAGCTAGTGCCGTATCTATAGTAGGAGACACCATAGTCACTCGGCTTTGGGGTGGTTTCTCCGTAGACAATGCCACCCCAAATCGTTTCTCCAGTCCTTATTACTCACTCCTTTTTGTAATTGCAGGCGCTAGTCCTATCTATCCGGCTGCGTTGTATCAATACGGATTCAATAATCCATTGGGTATAAATTCTTCTGTGGATAAAATTGCTTTTCATCCCTATTTTTACGCCAAAGATTTAGTGGGTCGGGTAGCATTTGCCATCTTCTTCTCCATCCGGCTCTTCTATGCACCTAATGTCTTGGGATACTCCGACAATTATATGCCTGCGAATCCGATGTTCACTCTGGCTCATATTGTACTAGAATGGTATCCCTTATCAATCTATGCCATTCTGTGAAGTATCCCCAACAAATTAGGAGGAGTGGCCGCTACAGGACCAGTCTTTGTGTCATCACTGGCCCCACTTTTCCTTAACACTTCCGCAGTACGGAGTTCAAGTTCTTGACTAATTTACTAAAGAATGTTTTGGTTGCCTTTGGCCGATTGCTTACTTCTAGGTTGGATTGGATGTTAACCAGTGGAGGCACCGCACGTTACTATTGGATAAATGGCTTCTGTAGTGTTTTTTTCTTATTCTGCTATCACGCCCATTCTTGGCCAAATAGAAGCCAGATTAATAATGAATGCCGACGATGCCACGATAGGTCGGCACTTCGCTATGCCGGCCAATAGGTGTTTGAGGTGTTGCTATGAATCCGGTTGATTATTCTTATGGTTTCATCACCGCTTAAAGAGTCCAATCGTTTTAAAGATTTATTCTGAGGTTTCCGCGGCAGATACGAATGAAGGATCCGTGCCACCATTCGACCCTGCTTCGCCACCATTCGACCCTGCATCCCCTGGAACCACGACTCAAGAGCGTTCGACCAACGATAACAAGTTGCGACCAACGAATAAAGGTGGAAGGAAGCCATCTTTTGCAATCAAAGTTTCCACAATTCCATTTTCGGGTGCACGGGATCTCGTATCTCGTAGTGAAGAATACCAGGTGCACTAGGAGCTTCCACATCTCGTCATTGCCAAATCAGATGGGGTCGAATCCGGCTTGCGCAGGGACAAACTGCCACTAATATAGAATAGGAGAGAGAAACAATAAAACCATGCTACTCCTTGATGTTTTTCCGGGCATGGCTTCAGTCTCTGCTGTTACGGTCATACGTGCTAAAAACTCCGTCCATTCCGTTCTCTTTTTCATCCCCGTTTCCCGCAATACTTCAGGTTTACTTCCCTTGTTAGGTCCCGGGAAAAAGAAGGCAAGTGTACGTTCGGTCACGCGCCGTGGAACAAACTCTAAGAAAGCTGTGGCTAAAAGAACGTCTAACGTAGAGTATACCGCGGTTAGGCTGCCTAACTGTATACAGATACAAGGGCACGATTTCATTGGGTCGTCGGAATCGAATTATATCTGTTCGGCTTGCGGTTGCTTCCTGCTGAAAGGCCCTGCAAAGACCAATAAAGGGTACGCCACCTTTCATCTACCGTCGGATCTACCCCCAGATTACACTCCGAGATCGCAGGTCGTACCTCCGAGGAGATCTAGCCCCACTCCAATACTCGCAAGCCCCATAGCGATGGGTGACGCGCTGCCCAATGATATTCCCCATCCGAATGACGCGGAGCCTAGCGCTTCCACATCCGAACATACAGATGACAAACCTCCCTCCCCGGGCTTCAATCCGCCTGCCTACACTGGTTATAAACCTCCTGCCTCGGGCACCAATCCGCTTGCCACAACTGGTGATAAACCTCCCTCCTCGGGTACCAATCCGCCCGCTGCAACACCAGATAAACCCTCCGCTACAGATAAACCCTCTTCTGAATCCGGCACTAAAGACTATCGCACCACATTCACAGCTGAAACGGGGTCTGAATACCCGTCCGATATAACGATGCAGGGGTCCCTGTCACACGAAGTCGCGAAGTCGCCTAGATCAGGTAGATCTAGGAATTTATCTACATACTCTCATGGAGTTGCAACGCTTATAAAAGCAGGCTCTGCCAAAGCCAAATCGGTCATTCAGGCTTCCACCCTCCCCAAACTGCACTACCTAATCATGGGGATAGCTCCAATTGGTATTATTTTGAAATTCATTAACACACCGTTTCTTTCAAGCGAATCGGTTAGTCATGCTGCAATAGATAAATATTCCTTATTTTTCCTCGAGCACGGACAGCTCATATTGAGCTTAATTAGTACGTTGCTTTTGGCTGGTATCGCTGCTACAGTGGATTTCGCAAATCCAGGGTTTCAAAGGTTCGGTAAGTTCGTGCTGTTTGCCATCCTAATATTTCCCGTATTTCATTATTTGTCGCAGCATTTACACGATGCCTTAATAGTCAATGATATTGCTGATCCGAGCGGTGAATCCCGGAATCCAAGCTACGAGTCCGGGACTAAGGGATCTGATGGAGGTGCGGGTTTGCAGGATACGATGAAAGCAAACCCCACGCCGAAATCGGACTCGTGGTATTCCGGGAAAGCTATTTGGGTAGGCTTATCATTGGTTGGAATAGCGTTATTGATTTATTACAAAGGGCGTGGTTTTGATCCCGCATCGTCGGAGGATTTGAATCTGTTTACTGCAGCCGCCAATGAAGGACTAAATAATCTTTCAAGCGAACAGGATGCTCTGCATCAATCTGTATCGGTTTTGACGGGTACTGTAATGGAAAACGTGAATGCTTTTAGTGATAATAATCAGCAGTTGCTCGCTGATGTTACGAGCGCAGGCAGCACAGTTCGAGACTTATTGTCTCGGACAAGTGTTACAAACCAGGAGCTGTCCCAACTGATGGAAAGGGTAGATATGATTGACAATCGGGCTGACACTTTGTTACGGGGTGTACTCCAACTCGTAAGTGCTTGCCAGGTATTCAATCGCTTAGGAGGAGTAGAAGTCCCAGACTATGCCGTACCCCAAGAAGTTGTCAACGAGATGATTCAAATTCTTCTTTTTAGCTCTTAAAACGTCATGTTTCTGTGTGTTAGTCTCTGTCAATGTAAGAGGATCCTGGGTAACATTGGGTAAATCATGTGTTTTTTCAACTAATGAATTTAGAGTGGCGGCATCGTTAGTTTGTGATAGAAGTACTAAACCGAAATAAATGAAGGTTAATATTATTATTACTAGTAGGGAGCCCCTGGTAGGGTGACTTCTCCTCCCGCGAGGGGTGGGGAAGAAGCAACGTGTTGATAGCACCATATTTCGGGGCTGTGACACCGATGCTACCTAGTCGGATATGGCATTTCGCGATCCACGGCAATGGATGCGGGATGACTCTGCTCCGGAGATAGGAGGACATTCGGCGGACCAGACCGAATGCTACCCTCCGGGGAACCCGGGTGGGCAGCAGCACGAAGTGTATTGGGTATACACGGGTATGCTGCATGGTGACCACTTGCGTCACAAAGTCATGGGCAGTGCCCATAAGCTTAGCGCTCAGATGCTATACTGCGCGGGTACCAACCCACACAAGGCAAGGCCAGAAGGTTTGATCAACCAGCCAAACCCCAAGCACAGTACTTTATTATTTTGTGTGCAGTGAAAAGGTAAGTGGTTGTTATTACTCTCATAAAGGGTACGGGAGTCGAACCTGTCTGAAGACATCTGAAAGAACCAATACACCTTCTCAGCAAGGGGGGAATAGGGGATTCCCTCTCCCACTTTCTGTTCTATGGAGTATTCCCTCGTTCCCTCCCATGGAATTTGCCCCCACAATCTTTCTAGCCCGGCAGGGACTCCTATGCTATGGGAAGCCCAGAGACAAGCTAAAGGGACTCCTATGGAAAGAAAGTTCAGAGACATCTATGGAAGGCTAGAGGGACTCCCAGCCCAGAGACTTCTCCGGTCCGGAAAATCTCGTAAATAGAATGGGATTGGTAATGTGATAAATGGACTTTTAACAAGAAACGGGACAAAAGCAACGGTTTTTTTATCATTGCCTTCTCTGATCCCTTGCCGTTCGGAGACTCAGAAAGAACCCCCTAGGAAAATCTAATGAATTTTGAAAATGGAGATAGAGGGGATAATGAGAAAAAACAGTACCTTTATTCACGGATGAGTCCAACATCCCGATAGTGAGAAGATTCTATTACCCCCAAAGACTTCCAGATTCCAACGTGAAGGCACATTGTAGCTATTGCCAAAGGTAGCTATTGCTGGTAGTCTATCCATTCCCGAGAAAGGGCTCATGTGCTCATATTACCATTCGGAAGGGGAAAGCCCATCCATATCTCCTTTCATTATAGTGGTTGGGATTATCAACCACATGGGAATGCAACATCTCATCAATCTTCTTACCAGTAAGAAGTAGAGAAGTAAAAGCTTGAGCCTTTATTTCTTATCGGGAAAGAACTGAACAACCAGGTAAAACGATTAGTTTCTACTATACTAAATTTGATTATGGGTAGCTTTCTCCCATACCTTTATACCTCATCAGGGGGGTCCCTATGAGGTAGCCCTAGCGAATGGGAGCTAAATAGCAGCGCTTTACGCATGAATTGGAATGGATCCTTGGCCGTCAAAAGCGTAGACCGGTACTATTGACTTCTACTACTATGAAAGAGGCATTCCCAGTACCCCACGGTTGCGATGGGATGGCATTTGAAATTGGGATTGGTAGGACAGAACTGCTAGCTATGGGGTTTACTCCGTTTCAATTGGGTAAATAGAGCATTTGTAGGCCTAGGAAAGCTAGCATGACCGGAGCAGTTACGGAGGCAGCTAGAGCACTTCCCGGAGTCAAGCGGGGCATCGGGGCATATCAGCCTACAAAGCCCCTAAGCGGAGACCGGAGCACCTAGCGGTTGGAGCACATCAAGCCATTTCCTCCCTTACCGGAGCACTTGTAGGAGGCATTTCCTCCGTTACCGGGGCACATTAGCGCTAGAAAGCCCTGCCCCCCCCTCAAGCTTTCGCTAAAAGAAAAGAAAAGAAAGAGCTTGCTGGAGGAAAGGAAAAGGGGAGGGAGGGGTCGGACCTTCCCTTAGTGTTGGTTCGTACTGAAGAGGAAGAAACTACAAACTATGGAAATGAAATACGCGGCAGATTGGGGCTGCCTTTTTGTTCGAAAATGAAAGGCGGAACAAAAAAAGCAGTTTTCGAACCTTTCCAATCAAAAGAAACGGGGCAGAGGAGTCTTTGGCACGCACGCAGGGACTTTAATGAAGAAATGAAGAAAGGGCCGTAAAGAGCAGCTCATAGGGCATTTGAGGGAAAGCAGGAACCCACGGGACAATTTCCTTGAACAGGCAGGAATTGACAGAAAATCTTATAGATAGAATGGCCTTGACTTCCGAGGCTCGATGGAACGGGCTGCTATGAGACTGGAAGCCCAACCTACTTAACTCAGGGGTTAGAGTATCGCTTTCATACGGCGAAAGTCATTGGTTCGAATCCAATAGTAGGTAACTTAAGATTTTTCATGGTTGGTTTCACTAACCAAGCACCGAGTTCCGTGCTTTCCAGCTTGCATTCGTCGTGAGCCAGAGCCAGTCCTTTGTCGATGGAAGAGTTCGATCCCTCACGGAAGCTTTCGTTCCGGTACAAATTAGATAGACCGAAGGGGGCGGGAAGCGCTGAAGCTGCCTTGGCCCTGGGGAGGAGCACATAGCGCTTACACCCCGTCGAAAAGGCAAGATAAAAGAGAAAACGCTTAGTGAAACCAAGAAAAATCTTGAGTCACCTACCACTGCAAGAAGTGCTAGATGAAAACCTCCGTGGTCTGTACGGCAACATGGTGGAAAACCCATGAAAGCGTAAATCCGCTACGAGGTAAAGAATCTTGGCGCACCTACATGAACTGCCCACCCTCAAGGCACGTAGGCACATAAAATTAGTCTATAATAATACAGGGCCACCCGCCTGTCTCTACCATTAAAAAACCTATATCAACTCCGTAGTCCGTTATATGGTGTAGTTAGTCGTTAAGGGAATAGTTCGTGTAGTTGCCTGCCAACAAGTCTCTACCAATGATAACCAATGATATAGTTGTTCTGTTCCGTCTAACAAATGTGTACCAATGATAACCACTACATAGTTCGTGTAGTTGAAATAGCAGCCTAGATGATCCGCTAAGGTACTCGCTAAGGTAGCAGCGTACATGATCCGCTAAGGTAGCAGCTACGGTTAGCAGCAGCGGTGGGATCTATCCGGGCCACAAGGAAAGGGCCGGTGAACAGGCTTTTCCTGTCCCCCTTATCCGTGTCTATACGCCTTCTTCCATTTGTTTTTCCGCAAGCAATGGGTTAGGCGGCTCTCTGGCCCTACCACCTTTTTGCTTGCCTTCACCTTTCTCGAAGTGGGTCCGTTCCTCCTGGCTTTCCTTCCCTGGATCTACTATGGCAACGTGCGTGGCTTGGCTTTGCTCTCGAAATTCTTTGCGGGTTGGTTGGGCGGCCGAGTTCGTTTCGTGCGTCCGTAAGAGTTGGATCGAGGCGAGGACTGAATCTATCCCCTCCGTGGCCCCCCCACGTCCGTCCGTCCGGGTGTATTCGGGGCCGATTGGGAATCCGATGCTATGGCCTCCTATCGGGGAATGAATCTATCGGTGTGTCCACGGTTGGATGGGAATGGGCCCCTAGGGCCTGTTTCATGGAAAAGCAACGTGCCACTCCGATTTTCCTATTCTCGAAATCACGGTAATCCTTATAAAAGGTACGAAATTTCTCTAACTCTAGATCGAACTTCTCCGTGTTGAAACTATCTAAACAATAAAGATCCCTATCAAATCTCTGAAATATCTTTTCACAATGAAGCAGTCTATAGACGTAATTAAGACCCATTTGTGAAACGATGAAACTATCTAGCTTTAACCTAGCTTCGCAGAAGTAGAGATACAGGCGATAATCGTTAGGACGCTTGAGTATTGAATCAAACAATCTAACGTATTTATCCGAAAGATCCTTAAGAACTTTATCCTTTCTAAGACGTCGGGTTGGACGGGTATTACTGACAATATCTCTCTTTTCCTCCGTTAGAGACGGAAACCAATAGACGGGATAATCATATTCGAGTTTTCCGGCTGTAATCATTTGTTTTAATGAAAAAATGGGAACTTTGTGATCGAATTGAAGATCATAGGATCTACCGCTTATCCCCCGACGAAGCTGAAACTGAACGTACGAATAACCCAATGGAATTGTAGACTGTCTTTGAAATAAGAATGTTAGCTTAGAACACACTCCTCTTTTTTGCAACTTTATAGAAAAGAAAGATAATTGAGCAATAGAAACTACTATCAAGAATAACCTTTTCCCACGCACTGATCATCGGGTAGGTCCCCATCAGTCTCACTCCGCCCAACATTGACATTATTTGAGTAGGCAGAATCCACCACCGCACCTTCTTCCTTTATAGTGTCCCACTTCTGTAGAATTGATTCAATTTGTGATTGATAGGACAACGCGAAGACCAGCAGAAAACGAGAATAAGACACTGTTGGCTGGGAACATCGGTTTGGTCCCTGCTGGGAACATCGGTTTCGGTTGAAGACTTAAATAAGTCCCTGCTGGGAACATCGGTTTCGGTTGAAGACTTAAATAAGTCCCTGCTGGGAACATCGGTTTCGGGTCCGTTCAGTCCCTGCTGGAGGTTCTGATTCATAACATCGGATCCGTCCCTGCTGGAGTATCGGGTCCGTCCCTGCTGGAGTATCAAGTTTCGGTTCCGGTCGGTCCCTGCTGGAGTTTAAGTTATTTTCTCTTCGGATCCGTCCCTGCTGGGAACATCGGTTTAAGTCCAGAGAATCAAACACGGCTCGTCCAGAGAATCAAAAACGGCTGGGAACATGGGTTTCGGCTGAGAACCTAAATCAGTCCCTGCTGGGAACCAGAACCAACAGCAAACAACTCCTGAAAAACGAGTTAAGAGAATAAGACACGGTTGGCTGGGAAAATCACACGGTTTCGGCCCGCTGGGAACATCGGTTTGGTCCCTGCTGGGAACATCGGGTCCGTCCCTGCTGGAGTTTCGGTTTCGGTTCCGGTCCGTCCCTGCGGCGGGTCCAGCGAGCAGAGCGAGCGGGCAAGGAGACAGCGAGCTATGCGAGCGATCAAGTAATTTTTTCACTTTAATTCCTTTTTTTCTTTCTTTTTTTTTGCCAATAAAAGCGCTTAGCAAGTTCCGCCGAGCCGTTATCCGAGACAACGGACTTCAACAGCGAAATCCCGACGTGCATGTCCCCCATCAGGTCTGAGTAGTGCTCAGCTGTCCAAGGGTGACATATGCCTGTGTCATCTCCCAAAGGGGCATGGTCGAGAAAAGGCAATTCAAGCCCTACTCGACTGGCTGGAAATTGAACAGCCAAGTGATGGGTCAATGAGAATAACGGCCAAGAGCCGTGAAACCCCAAAGGTTGCCCAACTCGCTCGAAAGGCAACAATCATTGGCTCTCGCATGGAAAGGCGCCTTAGAGGCCAATGCCGACCATGAACCCGCCTTGTCGGATTCGAAGATCCCAGACAGGAGCAAATACTGGACAGAGCTAGGAAAACGGTCTGTGGCACTACTTGAGTCAAAACGGAAGTGGTGTTTCAAAATGTTCATTCCTGTAGGCTGCGATTGCTATCAAACAACACTGTTAGCTTTTTTCGGCCCAATCGATCGGCACATTGCAAGTCACGGTATCTGGACTGCTACGGGAATCGATCAATAACCAATCAGTAACCAATCGATCGGCACATTGCAAGTCACAGTATCTGGTTCTCCCGCGAATGAATGCACGTACGTAACAGCACCAATGGTGCTTCGAATTCCCAAAATTCGATAACAGTTGAAAGGCTTGCTCGCTTAGAGACTTCCATAATCCAAATTCGATATTAGGATCATCATTGTCATCACTTGAATCAGTGTCTGATATAGGGGAAAACTCAGTCTTTGAACCTACACGTAATATAGCGGCAATCTCTGTCTCAGAACTAGCACCAAGGGTAATCATAGTCTTAATTGAAGGATTAAGGGTAGTAGTCTCTGGATTAAGGGTAGTAGTCTCGATCGTTGGAAAATAGCCCGAATCCACTGAGTTGGTATAAAGCTTAAGTTGCCGGTTAGAAAAAGGAACAGGAAGCAGTCTAATACTTTAAGTATTAAGTAACAGATGGCAATCGTAATGCGAATGGCTAACTACATGAGAACTGGCTACATGGGAACTAGAACGGGAATAGTGATGGGAACTAGGGGAACTAAGGGAACTAAGGGAACTAGAACGGGAAAGTTCGTAATGAAGTGCCATGTTTAAGTGAATCATATTTGTTCGGTATTTCATGCCTCTAAAACCCCCGGCAGATAGGCTTCATACCGCAAGAAAAAGCTTCTGGGATTTAAAGAGATGAAAGACCGGACCCTTCTGCTTAAACCAATCCGTGTCCATTAAACATGTTTCGCGTCCGCATCCATAAAGTAAAGTTCCTATCAGCGAGATTCGGCAGGTTCTGCCGGGCGGGCATCCACTACTGGCTTTGACCCCAACGCATCTTACCGTTAGAAGGTGTAATTAGTTCTGGCGGAAGCCCCGCCAATCAAAGGGAAAGGGGAAGAGGCTGACGAGCCAAAATCCAGTATCAAAGGGAAAGGGTCAAACAATTTAACCCAAATCACTATATTTATAACGCGAAGCGATCACCTTTCACTAGGTCATGGTCACTAGGTTACCATTCTATTTACTCAATTTCCCCATAAAGGTTCGAGTCCCGGATGGTCATTTCGATTGGGCAAAGTCAACAAGGAGTCAAGATTGCCTCAATACCCCGGTCCCTTTTTCCGCTTGCAGAATTGCTTGAATAAAAAAATAAATGTGTTGAATTGAAAAAAATTGAGTAAATAGATCGTTTTTTTCTGTCCCGCCCGCTCCGCGTCGTTCTCCGCTTGTGAAAAAGCATCGGTATATCGGTCATTACATGACCTTGATCGCTACGCTTGATTAGATACATATTTTCTGAGATAGATGCTGGGATAAAGCGCAAAGCTCTTTCTCAGCTTCCGCTCCTACTCGTGCTGGGAAAGTGCCATGTTATTTGGTTGGTGAGAGGCGCCGGCTACAGACAGAAAGATTTCGGTACTGGCCCCCTATAGTATAGCCTGGTAATAAAATTGCCGTATATAGATGCGCCATTCGTTTAGCCAGCTTCCAGTCTCTATTCACTTTGAGCCCTTCACAACCCCATCACCCCCTTATAGAGAAAAAAGGGTTGCAGGGCTTCATTCGGGTCAGTAATACACCCATTCTTGTTTCGGATTAGCTCAGTCGGTAGAGCAGTGGACTGTTAATCCATGGGTCGCAAGTTCGAGTCTTGCATCCGGAGAAAATAACTGAAACAAACATGAGAATTGATCGACTAGAGCTTTTAAATAGGCCCGCCCTCGAGACGGTGGTAATCGAAAAAAAGCCGTATAGAAAAAATGATAAAAATGGTAAGTAGATTGAATGGCGGGTATTGGTGAAAAGCCGGGGAAACGACGAAGAGTTGCTTGCTCCGGGTATTGGTGCTTTTATAAGACGTGATGACCCTATCGGTACCACAAGGATCTGGGCATGGCACCTACGAGACAAAGATGCCCAAAACGGATTCTCAATGGGATTGTTGACCAAGTGTCTCTCTTGCTCGAGAACAACAACGGTCCGCCATTCCTCGGGGATCCCCCGAACCACAGCTCACGAATGGTAACATAGGATGGTAACGGCCAATCAATTTACATTGCTTTGTGCTTTGTTCGGCTTTTTCATTGATTTGAAAACTCGGTGGAGAATTCGGTTTAGTTTACTTCAATCAATTAACCTGCTTCCGAGTCCAGTGAAATTATATGGACTTCCCTTCAATAAGTATACCCGAACTCAATGATCGAGAATACATGTATGTTATGCCTCGTAACAGATACGATACCACCTTCTTTACGCCTCTTTCCTTCTTTCTAAAGTGTCTTATTTGTTCGCAGTGTGGCATCTCTTCCGTGTCGGCATATTCTGAGAGAGGATCCTAAGCTTCCGCATCTTTCTGACCCGGAATGGGTAAGGAGAGGAAAGGTTGCTTCGGCGAAGGGGTTCCTGGAACAGATCCAGTGGAGACGGGGCCTGTAGCTCAGGGGATTAGAGCACGTGGCTACGAACCACGGTGTCGGGGGTTCGAATCCCTCCTCGCCCACAATAGGGAGAACGAGAAGTCACCTTGGGTTTTGTCGATTCGCTTCGTGACGATTCTATCGAGAAGGACCGAAGCCTTGCTCTCGAGGCAATTATTTCAAAGACTTCGAATGCTAAGCGTATTCCGGGGACTAGACCATGACATTTCTCAGAAGCTCCGAGCATAGGTGTACCGACGGCATTCAACATGGCCTCTATTTGTTTGATTCCTTGAACCTCTACTTGTTCGATTAGTCCATTGGAAGGGGTTAGGACGTGTGGATTGACCGATTTCTCTCTTCCCAATCGCGATCTTGGCTCAGAAAGTCAGTCAAAGCTTACTTTGAACGGGGAGAGTGGCCGAGTGGTTAAAAGCGACAGACTGTAAATCTGTTGAAGGTTTTCTACGTAGGTTCGAATCCTGCCTCTCCCAATAGGTTAGGTCTGAAAAAGATTGTAGCTTTCACTGTTAATGGATAGCGAAACGTGTATCTGATGCTTTGCCTAGGCCAGAGAACCCAACCCGCTCGTACCTTCCTCTTCCATGGAAATGAAACGAATTGACCTTTCCACCGCTTTCTCCCTCAAACCAACTTTCCTAAGGAGGGCGCCACCCTGGAGGGCTTTTGGGCAACCCCGGTCTTTCGGTATAGTGAATACACCCCTCCGTCCGACCTGATTAACAGACCCCGTAAACATATTCATGGGATAGGAGGACCCAGGAAGGGCGTCCGAGCCGGGGATATTGGGGAATGAATCTATCCGTGTGTCCACGGCACACAACCGTAACTAGAGCGGGAAGCAGCGGGCGGGAGAGAAGGGGGCGGACCCCCACCCCGAAGTGAAGAGATTCAATGAGACCACTCGAATACATAGACAACGTGCCATTTCATGAGTGACTAGGAAAAGCGGGGAAAGGTATAAGAAGAGAAAACTAATCGACGAGAAACTAATAGCTAGTAGCAACGACTTCTCGGGATCCATTGGTTTATATAGAATCCATCTTTTAGGCGTATCGAAATACATTATTTTCACCAGGCGTATATAATAAAATAGAGTGACCCCCGGTGTCCCGGGGTACCTAGTCCCCCCAGAACCGCGGGAGACAGTCGCCCATCATACGGCTCACCCACTCAACTTGCTTCGGATGTTAGTTCTGAATCGTTCAGGTTCAGATAACTTCGTTGGCTTTACGAACGAAGGAGCGGAGCAAGAAAGCGCCAAGCGCTTTCTCAGCGATGCCCGGGAGGGGGCGGAAAAGCAAGCAAGCCAGCTTTCCCCCTCGGTCCGTCCTCGGGCGGTTCGGCGAGCGCGCTTTCGAATGGATGATGTCGAGGCGTAAGGTGGGTGCAAGGGGCAACTTAACTGTACAGCCTAGCCACTATAGGTGGCCCCTTCAACACAACCGGGCCGAAGCGGAGTGATCTTTGAAGTACACTTTCTTTTGTAATCATGTAATTACTATAAGTCTCAAGTCTGGGTGTAGCAGGACTTGAACCTGCGACCATTAGATTAAAAGCCCAATGCTCTACCAACTGAGCTATACACCCAAATGTTATTGTATTACTATTACTACTAATTATGAGATAGATTTCTATGTGGTAATTGAACGAAAAAGAACAACTCTGACCCGGGATGGTTCGCCGGGCATATCGCGATGGCATTATAGTAGTATACATGAATGAATGTTATCTAGGTAACTATCCTTTGATTCAGACGCCTCATTCGCTTCATGTCAACCATCAATACCCCTCTCCGCTTTTCCATGGGCTATTTCCAAAATATCCCTCTGTCTTAGGCAGGCTACGCGATGATTCACATTCCATTTGAGTTCTGATAATTGAAAGATTGCATTCTCGAGTTGGAAGGGAAGGTTTTCTGGATTCAAGCGATTGCCCGACTTGGTACATCACACTCTCCCATGGAGGCCTGCCCGGTACTGCAAAGCCTTGCCCTTTCGTGGCCGAAAACCCCATGATTTCCATGCCGAGCCTGCTTGGATAAGAGTACGTGGCCCGCACCTTTTGAATCGAATTGAATTGAAGGGTGGCCCACTTGGGTAAAGTGGCACAAATCGATTAAAGCAAAGAGGGAGGCATAAAGGCTTTAAGCACAGAGTTTAATCGGGCGAAGAATGAGCCAACCGCGGGGCCACTCCGTGGGCTCTGAGTGACCTAGACTAATTCTTGAACACTACGCTAAACGATGAAAGGCATAGCGAAGTAAAAAGGGTAGAGACTGACAAGGTTTTTCCGCTACATGCTCTACTCGGAGGGCAGGGGTGGTCGGGCTTCTTTTCCATCAATATCATCAACTCTGACTTGGGAAAACTTGGCATGATGCTAACGGGGAAAACGGGGTTCGAACCCGCGACTTCTGGCGTGACAGACCAGCACTCTAACCAACTGAGCTATTTCCCCCGGAGATGGGGGATTCATTAAGCCCCCCCCATCCCGTAGGTATAACCTATTTGTTCTCTGCTAACTTTGTTTCCTCGAGATACGAATGATATTAAAAAGGCCATCGTCAAAGCAGACAGGGCAATAGCTTCTGTTAAGGCAAAGCCTGGAGTAACATAACCGAATAATTGTTTGGCTAATGATAAATTTCACGCCACAGAGGTTGTCGAAGGACTAGATACGTTTCCAGTACCTGCTACTGCTCCCGCTGAGGCCATGGTAGCCGCTCCTGCTCCAATTAATTTCGCACCTTCTAGCGTAACTAACTATTGGGTGTCTGTTAGGGTCACGAGAGGGGCTATAATGCGCCGGCTGCTTGACTTGACTGGAGAGGTCTTGGTCGAGTGTATTTCGCAAAGTCGCCAGGCTGCTGACACTGTGGGTCAGCTCAAAGCGTTGTTTCTCCGCATCCGATCGGGGCAGAATTGCAATACGAGAAGTACAGTCCCACTCCTGCTGCTGCACCGAAATCTTCAATAACTCCCTGAAATATGTGATTAGGTAATGTAGATGGCTCGTATACACGTTCAAGGATCACTCTCCAGGCTAGGGGGACTATTCGCCCAGTGATTGAAGGCCTAACAGGGAGAGAAGAAACCCATTCGATTTATCACTAGAGGCCTAGTGATTGCATAACTTCGAGGTTCCAACTGCTACGGATAGAGGGATTTGAACCCCCACGACTGAGTAAGGTCACCAGAACCTAAACCTGGCATGTCTACCAATTCCATCATATCCGCACATCGATTCTTATTTCGAAACGTTCTTATTGAGAAACCCTTTTTCACTGTTAACTGGATAGAGCCAAGAACGCCAATGGCAGAGCAAAGCTCGGATGGCGTAGCAATTAAGGGAAGCTGAAACACCACCGTATATTTCGATTCTCCCGGAAGCGTGACTCGCTCAATGAAATGGAGCCTATTGGACCAGACGCATCATAAATTACGACGATCCCTTTCAACCCCTCAGGCTCGGCCCTCAAAAAGCGCTCTCCAAATCAAGTGCCGGGTGGTGGAAAACGCACCACGTGGGAATGCTAACTTATGACCATACTCACGGATGGAGAGGGATTCGAACCCCCGGTATTTTTCCGAATACTTCGGTTTTCAAGACCGACTCTTTAAACCGCTCAGACATCCATCCCTTTCCCGACAGGATCATGAGCCTAGAGCCATCAATAATCAACGGGAAAGCGTGCCAAGCCTGCAGGTCTTTGTAAATTGCACGCAACGTCTTCAGAGAACAAATAGGTTGTACCGCCTCACCCTGTTCTCTGCTCCCCAAGGATACGGGTTGTTGATTGCGCTTGACCGGCACCTCTAGTACGACACATCTTTCAGAATACGAGCGAATGCTCGGATCAGTATTTCTTAATGATTCGAGCTCCTTATTCGATTGAGAAGTACGTGGGGCCAGAATGTATGCGAACCGTTCGACTATGACCTCGTTTCCTGAGCCAGAGGGGGAACCGCGAAATGGGCTGGCAAGAGCAGACAGCAACTCGTTTCACTCTCGTAATTCGGGGGAGAGAAAATTCCCAGGGATTCGAACCCTCAACTTTTGCCTGCTTTTAGAGATCATTATTCCGCCATTGGAACCACTCTCCCAAACCAAGTAGTTATTTCTCTTTCCAATGAGGGGTCCAGTCGAGGCGCCGAGGGCCGCAGGTGTACCGCGTATTCTATTTACCAGTTTCTCCGGAAGGTCATGTCCGGGGACTTTGACTTGATGGTGTGGTGTGACGAGGCGAGAATTCGAATTCTCGCTTTCCGGGAGTTGGTCAAACCCAACCCTAATTGCTCGGATAGCAACCAATGCACATTGCTGAGTGATAAGGTGGTTTTCCGGCTTGCGTAAAATCGTTTGCCCTTTTTTTGCCCTTCCCCAATTCACCGCTTTTCTTTCGACAGCCAGGGATTCGAGCTACACAGCCAGGGCCGGGATTCTCCTAGCGCTTGCAATTTATTGCAGGATTCTCGCATTCACTGCTTTTTTTTGATGGAAACCGAAATATTTACTTCCCGCCAGGCAAGCAATCATTCCTTATGTACCTGGAAGGGAATGCCGAACCAATCCGAAGGATGCTCGCAATCCAGTGCTTTGCACCGGGGTAGCAAGGTGGGTGGGGCTTTTTTGGCAAATCCTTTCGCTACCTTTTTGGTTTGGAAAGTTTTTTATTTTGAAGGATGCTTGCTTTTTATTCGCTCTTCGATAGTGAGAAGCCGTTAATTTAATAAAGTCTTTCGACAGTCCTAATACGATGTTGAATGGTGGGAAAGTGCATCGTTGGATATAGAGGCTTAGCAGTAAGAGGCCCTAGTCCAGCGATGGGTTTGGTTATCTAATGCCAGCTCCAGGAAGGTGGCCAGGCCGAAGTGATCTTGAAAAAGAAGACTAGAATAATGGAGAAATGGCCTCGATGCTCGTGATAGAAATGAAATCTGCTTATGTCCATTGGATAGGCACTCTAGCAAAAGAAAGGGTTTGGTGTATCTATCGAACAATGAAGCTGAGCGCTGCGAAGCTTTGAGAAGGTGCATCGAAAGCTGTCTATCCGCTGAACTATAGAAGCTGAAGAAAAAGGTATATCGAAAGCCGCCCAAGAGCTGAAAGGATCGACCGCATACACAGATTTTCTAATCAGATACGGTACTCAAAATCAAAGAATGCCATTTTGTCAAATATTTCATTAATTTCGGTATGCTTGCAAGGAACTAAGACTCTAGTGGAAAAGACGGCAAGATCACTGAGGTAGAGAGATTGCCCAGAGGCAGGCTCCAAGCAAGGGGGAGACTTGCCAGAAAAGGCGATCACTCATCGATCCGATCCATCTCATTCCTCATTCTCGGTGAAATCCTAGAGGCGTAGGAGGCGTGGGATTCAGCGCTGCTTCTCGAAAAAACTTCATATTCACTACCGCCTCCCGCAAACAATTCAATAATTGTTTGGATTCATAGATCGATCAGGTTCATGAGGAGATCCATTAATAATGAGCAAACAATTCAATGCCTAGAGGATCCGATTGGACATGAGCGAACTCCTGCGGTTCTTGGGTCCCGGGGTCACCTTGTTCGTCTTCATCTGTAGGTCCGAGAGATACATCTATCAAGACTGATCGGGTTGGTTGATCAACCCCAAAGGGCAGGCGGGACAAAAGGGACTTCGGGACCCAAGAACGGCAAAGATCGCTTGCTTCGGTCGCTGCGTCTTGCTGACGCTTCGCTTCCGAATAAAGGGCCGAATTCATCTTGAACCACCTCTGGGGAACCGGTCGAGTTCCCCCCTCGCTGAGCCTTTTTTATCAATGTAAAAACCCCAGTAATTATGCTCCATGACCTTCGGGGGTTGTGCACCCAGAAGAAGCCGGCGTGATCTCAGAGGAGGTCGTGAAAAAGCTGATTAATTCTTACGTGGGATAAACCCAGGCGTAAGCTCAGACAAAGAGGTAAGCTTTGTAGGACCAGAGTCTGCAGTGCTGGCTAAAGTCAAAACGAATCTCGGTCTTCGTGGGAAAATTACCTCATTCAGCCGTCTAAAAGTGCAAATCTTCGTTCCATGTTGCGTAATTCCTTGGCCAACTTTCAATAGGGGCGTTGTCACGTCATATTGACGTATCCACGACTGACGCCTCGGTCCGGTATGAGTTGCAAACGTGACCTTAATCTGTTTCTGACGCACTTCTGTAATCGAACTTTTGAAGCGTAAGCAATCCCAATGTGGTGTACTTCCAAGCAAGCTTGAGAGAGCCATATTTATTGACATTGTCATTAAATCCTTATCAGCTGCGGCATATATTATTGGGATATGTTTATTCAATGAAATTTACGTCTTGTATGTGTGCATAAAATACAATCTAATTACTTTTCCGTTCACAACCTATAGATTGAAGTCTTCGGTTGGACATTCGAAATCCGGTTCCAACGTAACCCCGTGATGCTGCCGCTACGTGCCATAGAATATGCTCACTCACGATCCCTCACCACCTCGAGGGGTGTTATGATTTAACCCAGTATGGCCTCCTCGTTACCTTCAATCAACCCAATTCACGCGGAAAAAGAATTGGTAAAATCGCTTCGCTTCCGGGCCGCCCCAATGTGTTGAAGCTGGCACCCGTTCGGCCAGGGTTCACGACCTGGTAACGGGTCATAAGGATAAGACCCTTCCCAATAAGTATCCTCTCCATGGCTGGGGCAGTCAAATCCGCTATTGAGTGAGGCTATCCTAGGGCTTGGGATGAGTTTAGCCCAAATCTCGTTGGTGTGCAAAAGCACCGGTGAACTTGCTGAAAACAGGTAACCAGGAAGCTCGAACTACTTCACTGTAGTCGCGTGACCTGGTCTAGGGGTTAAATCCGATAGGATTTGATGGTGATGTAACACTAACGTAACCATTCTGGATCGTGCTTTAAGGTTTCCATTCCGGGAACGAGAGGGATTCTATCCATATATACATATATGCATATATCCATATAAAATAGATTTATCTCAATATGAATATGTATATGCATATGTGTTTAGGCTATATCTGCTAGAAGAAAAGATCTGCACTAGAAATCACAAATAAAGCATCCATCAAGGAATTAATTCCTGGCTAAAGGTAAAAACTTTTATCATGGAATGGGACAGTGTTTTTTTATTGACAATATCCGATATGGAACTCAAAAGTCATCCACGTATTAAAGCGTAATGTGGTTGGGACCTTGATCAAGGGCCAGGTGGACACACCTCCCCTCTTACCTCTGAAAGGATTTTCGATAGCTTTACCACCTTATTGAGATTTCACCCATCGAGATAACTTAGGGCACCTCGACCGAAAAGCCTTTGGTATGAAACTCGTCCCAAGGGAAGAGTTGAACCCGGGGGAAGGTCGAGGTTTTGTTTTAGGCTCGCGTTATTTCTTTTGCTTCCTGTAGGGGAACGGGAACTGCCGGGGATAAATTGCCGTTATTTCCCGGGTTTCCTGGGAATGACCAAGAAATGAATCGAATTGGGCCCGGTATAGCAAATAGCCAATTTTTCTGTTGTCGATTAGGTAAATCTTTAGTAGGGAACCCTGCAGGTTCCTAGCGTTCACCTGCTGCAGTGTCCCTCGTGGATCTTGTGGTGGCCCCTGCTTCACTCGCCAACTACCGTTGCCGTTCCAACGGACGGCTGAGTCAATAACTCCGCCATCAGTAGAAGAGGTTTCGGGTTATACGGTTCGACGGAATCAACGCCGTGGGGTTTATGAATCCGATGCCCTAGACGAGCCAAGCGAAGCGGATACGACGTACCGGCGATGCGCTCTACCCCGATCAAGCTTCCTAGACGGACGCTACAGACTAGTTTACACTGAAAGAACAAGCACCGAATTCCTGAAACACAAATAAATACAAAGCCGTTTAATTCATTCCGCATCTTTTTTATAGGTATTTTCTAGTGATTGAATCAGATCGTTGCCTCCTCCATTCGTCGAAGTGGCTGAAACCCGTCGACTGGCTGAAGCGGTCGACTGGCTGAAGCGGTCGAGTTTTCCGCCATGGACTTCTCCCTCTCTTGCATCAAGGTCAACCGCTTTCAAGATTGTCGATCTCTCGCTCTTGCTTAATGGTCAACCGCTTTCACCGGCAAGAGGTTACGCGGCTGCATCTATTGATGAGTGCAAGCTCGGATTCTGGAAATGGACCTAAAGGCAAGCGTAGCGAAAGGCTTCCCCGAAGGAAGCCTGAGCGAAGCGATCACCTTTCAATTATCCGATCACCTTTCACCTCCAAGTTTGCTCTTCGAATCGCCCAAGAGCGGGTCGTTTGCAGGGACCGACGAGCGTAGCGAAAGGCTATTGGAGGGAGTCCAAAGAAAGTTGGAAGAGCTTGCCGACCCGCATTCGCGGGCTTCTACCGGGCGTGGTAAACGACGAAATGCTTCGGGGAGCTGAAAATAGGCATAGATCCGGAAATTCCCGAATAGGTTAACCTTCTGAACTGCCTGCTGAATTCATGGGCAGACAAGAGACAACCCGGCGAACTGAAACATCTTAGTAGCCAAAGAAAGAAAAAGCAAAAGCGATTCCCCCGGCGAGTGAAATGGGAATAGCCTAAACCGTGAAAACGGGGTTGTGGGAGAGCGATGAAGGCTTTGTTTTGCTAGGCGAAGCAGTTGAGTACTGCACCCCAGATGGTGAGAGTCCAGTAGCCGGAAGTACGGCTGGCTTACGCTCCAACCCGAGTAGCATGGGGCACGCGAAATCCCGTGTGAATCAGCAAGGACCACCTTGCAAGGCTAAATACTCCTGAGTGACCGATAGCGAAGCAGTACCGTGAGGGAAAGGTGAAAAGAACCCCCATCGGGGAGTGAAATAGAACATGAAACCTTTTTTACAGAATAAGAAGAAAATAAAAAAGTACTTCTCAATCGAATAAGGAGCTCGAATCATTAAGAAATACTGATCCGAGCATTCGCTCGTATTCTGAAAGATGTGTCGTACTAGAGGTGCCGGTCAAGCGCAATCAACAACCCGTATCCTTGGGGAGCAGAGAACAGGGTGAGGCGGTACAACCTATTTGTTCTCTGAAGACGTTGCGTGCAATTTACAAAGACCTGCAGGCTTGGCACGCTTTCCCGTTGATTATTGATGGCTCTAGGCTCATGATCCTGTCGGGAAAGGGATGGATGTCTGAGCGGTTTAAAGAGTCGGTCTTGAAAACCGAAGTATTCGGAAAAATACCGGGGGTTCGAATCCCTCTCCATCCGTGAGTATGGTCATAAGTTAGCATTCCCACGTGGTGCGTTTTCCACCACCCGGCACTTGATTTGGAGAGCGCTTTTTGAGGGCCGAGCCTGAGGGGTTGAAAGGGATCGTCGTAATTTATGATGCGTCTGGTCCAATAGGCTCCATTTCATTGAGCGAGTCACGCTTCCGGGAGAATCGAAATATACGGTGGTGTTTCAGCTTCCCTTAATTGCTACGCCATCCGAGCTTTGCTCTGCCATTGGCGTTCTTGGCTCTATCCAGTTAACAGTGAAAAAGGGTTTCTCAATAAGAACGTTTCGAAATAAGAATCGATGTGCGGATATGATGGAATTGGTAGACATGCCAGGTTTAGGTTCTGGTGACCTTACTCAGTCGTGGGGGTTCAAATCCCTCTATCCGTAGCAGTTGGAACCTCGAAGTTATGCAATCACTAGGCCTCTAGTGATAAATCGAATGGGTTTCTTCTCTCCCTGTTAGGCCTTCAATCACTGGGCGAATAGTCCCCCTAGCCTGGAGAGTGATCCTTGAACGTGTATACGAGCCATCTACATTACCTAATCACATATTTCAGGGAGTTATTGAAGATTTCGGTGCAGCAGCAGGAGTGGGACTGTACTTCTCGTATTGCAATTCTGCCCCGATCGGATGCGGAGAAACAACGCTTTGAGCTGACCCACAGTGTCAGCAGCCTGGCGACTTTGCGAAATACACTCGACCAAGACCTCTCCAGTCAAGTCAAGCAGCCGGCGCATTATAGCCCCTCTCGTGACCCTAACAGACACCCAATAGTTAGTTACGCTAGAAGGTGCGAAATTAATTGGAGCAGGAGCGGCTACCATGGCCTCAGCGGGAGCAGTAGCAGGTACTGGAAACGTATCTAGTCCTTCGACAACCTCTGTGGCGTGAAATTTATCATTAGCCAAACAATTATTCGGTTATGTTACTCCAGGCTTTGCCTTAACAGAAGCTATTGCCCTGTCTGCTTTGACGATGGCCTTTTTAATATCATTCGTATCTCGAGGAAACAAAGTTAGCAGAGAACAAATAGGTTATACCTACGGGATGGGGGGGGCTTAATGAATCCCCCATCTCCGGGGGAAATAGCTCAGTTGGTTAGAGTGCTGGTCTGTCACGCCAGAAGTCGCGGGTTCGAACCCCGTTTTCCCCGTTAGCATCATGCCAAGTTTTCCCAAGTCAGAGTTGATGATATTGATGGAAAAGAAGCCCGACCACCCCTGCCCTCCGAGTAGAGCATGTAGCGGAAAAACCTTGTCAGTCTCTACCCTTTTTACTTCGCTATGCCTTTCATCGTTTAGCGTAGTGTTCAAGAATTAGTCTAGGTCACTCAGAGCCCACGGAGTGGCCCCGCGGTTGGCTCATTCTTCGCCCGATTAAACTCTGTGCTTAAAGCCTTTATGCCTCCCTCTTTGCTTTAATCGATTTGTGCCACTTTACCCAAGTGGGCCACCCTTCAATTCAATTCGATTCAAAAGGTGCGGGCCACGTACTCTTATCCAAGCAGGCTCGGCATGGAAATCATGGGGTTTTCGGCCACGAAAGGGCAAGGCTTTGCAGTACCGGGCAGGCCTCCATGGGAGAGTGTGATGTACCAAGTCGGGCAATCGCTTGAATCCAGAAAACCTTCCCTTCCAACTCGAGAATGCAATCTTTCAATTATCAGAACTCAAATGGAATGTGAATCATCGCGTAGCCTGCCTAAGACAGAGGGATATTTTGGAAATAGCCCATGGAAAAGCGGAGAGGGGTATTGATGGTTGACATGAAGCGAATGAGGCGTCTGAATCAAAGGATAGTTACCTAGATAACATTCATTCATGTATACTACTATAATGCCATCGCGATATGCCCGGCGAACCATCCCGGGTCAGAGTTGTTCTTTTTCGTTCAATTACCACATAGAAATCTATCTCATAATTAGTAGTAATAGTAATACAATAACATTTGGGTGTATAGCTCAGTTGGTAGAGCATTGGGCTTTTAATCTAATGGTCGCAGGTTCAAGTCCTGCTACACCCAGACTTGAGACTTATAGTAATTACATGATTACAAAAGAAAGTGTACTTCAAAGATCACTCCGCTTCGGCCCGGTTGTGTTGAAGGGGCCACCTATAGTGGCTAGGCTGTACAGTTAAGTTGCCCCTTGCACCCACCTTACGCCTCGACATCATCCATTCGAAAGCGCGCTCGCCGAACCGCCCGAGGACGGACCGAGGGGGAAAGCTGGCTTGCTTGCTTTTCCGCCCCCTCCCGGGCATCGCTGAGAAAGCGCTTGGCGCTTTCTTGCTCCGCTCCTTCGTTCGTAAAGCCAACGAAGTTATCTGAACCTGAACGATTCAGAACTAACATCCGAAGCAAGTTGAGTGGGTGAGCCGTATGATGGCGACTGTCTCCCGCGGTTCTGGGGGGACTAGGTACCCCGGGACACCGGGGGTCACTCTATTTTATTATATACGCCTGGTGAAAATAATGTATTTCGATACGCCTAAAAGATGGATTCTATATAAACCAATGGATCCCGAGAAGTCGTTGCTACTAGCTATTAGTTTCTCGTCGATTAGTTTTCTCTTCTTATACCTTTCCCCGCTTTTCCTAGTCACTCATGAAATGGCACGTTGTCTATGTATTCGAGTGGTCTCATTGAATCTCTTCACTTCGGGGTGGGGGTCCGCCCCCTTCTCTCCCGCCCGCTGCTTCCCGCTCTAGTTACGGTTGTGTGCCGTGGACACACGGATAGATTCATTCCCCAATATCCCCGGCTCGGACGCCCTTCCTGGGTCCTCCTATCCCATGAATATGTTTACGGGGTCTGTTAATCAGGTCGGACGGAGGGGTGTATTCACTATACCGAAAGACCGGGGTTGCCCAAAAGCCCTCCAGGGTGGCGCCCTCCTTAGGAAAGTTGGTTTGAGGGAGAAAGCGGTGGAAAGGTCAATTCGTTTCATTTCCATGGAAGAGGAAGGTACGAGCGGGTTGGGTTCTCTGGCCTAGGCAAAGCATCAGATACACGTTTCGCTATCCATTAACAGTGAAAGCTACAATCTTTTTCAGACCTAACCTATTGGGAGAGGCAGGATTCGAACCTACGTAGAAAACCTTCAACAGATTTACAGTCTGTCGCTTTTAACCACTCGGCCACTCTCCCCGTTCAAAGTAAGCTTTGACTGACTTTCTGAGCCAAGATCGCGATTGGGAAGAGAGAAATCGGTCAATCCACACGTCCTAACCCCTTCCAATGGACTAATCGAACAAGTAGAGGTTCAAGGAATCAAACAAATAGAGGCCATGTTGAATGCCGTCGGTACACCTATGCTCGGAGCTTCTGAGAAATGTCATGGTCTAGTCCCCGGAATACGCTTAGCATTCGAAGTCTTTGAAATAATTGCCTCGAGAGCAAGGCTTCGGTCCTTCTCGATAGAATCGTCACGAAGCGAATCGACAAAACCCAAGGTGACTTCTCGTTCTCCCTATTGTGGGCGAGGAGGGATTCGAACCCCCGACACCGTGGTTCGTAGCCACGTGCTCTAATCCCCTGAGCTACAGGCCCCGTCTCCACTGGATCTGTTCCAGGAACCCCTTCGCCGAAGCAACCTTTCCTCTCCTTACCCATTCCGGGTCAGAAAGATGCGGAAGCTTAGGATCCTCTCTCAGAATATGCCGACACGGAAGAGATGCCACACTGCGAACAAATAAGACACTTTAGAAAGAAGGAAAGAGGCGTAAAGAAGGTGGTATCGTATCTGTTACGAGGCATAACATACATGTATTCTCGATCATTGAGTTCGGGTATACTTATTGAAGGGAAGTCCATATAATTTCACTGGACTCGGAAGCAGGTTAATTGATTGAAGTAAACTAAACCGAATTCTCCACCGAGTTTTCAAATCAATGAAAAAGCCGAACAAAGCACAAAGCAATGTAAATTGATTGGCCGTTACCATCCTATGTTACCATTCGTGAGCTGTGGTTCGGGGGATCCCCGAGGAATGGCGGACCGTTGTTGTTCTCGAGCAAGAGAGACACTTGGTCAACAATCCCATTGAGAATCCGTTTTGGGCATCTTTGTCTCGTAGGTGCCATGCCCAGATCCTTGTGGTACCGATAGGGTCATCACGTCTTATAAAAGCACCAATACCCGGAGCAAGCAACTCTTCGTCGTTTCCCCGGCTTTTCACCAATACCCGCCATTCAATCTACTTACCATTTTTATCATTTTTTCTATACGGCTTTTTTTCGATTACCACCGTCTCGAGGGCGGGCCTATTTAAAAGCTCTAGTCGATCAATTCTCATGTTTGTTTCAGTTATTTTCTCCGGATGCAAGACTCGAACTTGCGACCCATGGATTAACAGTCCACTGCTCTACCGACTGAGCTAATCCGAAACAAGAATGGGTGTATTACTGACCCGAATGAAGCCCTGCAACCCTTTTTTCTCTATAAGGGGGTGATGGGGTTGTGAAGGGCTCAAAGTGAATAGAGACTGGAAGCTGGCTAAACGAATGGCGCATCTATATACGGCAATTTTATTACCAGGCTATACTATAGGGGGCCAGTACCGAAATCTTTCTGTCTGTAGCCGGCGCCTCTCACCAACCAAATAACATGGCACTTTCCCAGCACGAGTAGGAGCGGAAGCTGAGAAAGAGCTTTGCGCTTTATCCCAGCATCTATCTCAGAAAATATGTATCTAATCAAGCGTAGCGATCAAGGTCATGTAATGACCGATATACCGATGCTTTTTCACAAGCGGAGAACGACGCGGAGCGGGCGGGACAGAAAAAAACGATCTATTTACTCAATTTTTTTCAATTCAACACATTTATTTTTTTATTCAAGCAATTCTGCAAGCGGAAAAAGGGACCGGGGTATTGAGGCAATCTTGACTCCTTGTTGACTTTGCCCAATCGAAATGACCATCCGGGACTCGAACCTTTATGGGGAAATTGAGTAAATAGAATGGTAACCTAGTGACCATGACCTAGTGAAAGGTGATCGCTTCGCGTTATAAATATAGTGATTTGGGTTAAATTGTTTGACCCTTTCCCTTTGATACTGGATTTTGGCTCTTGAAGAAATTCAACACATTTAAAAAACAAAAATAAATAAATAATAAAAAAACAATAAATTCAACACATTTGCGGTGGCTAAGCGATTCGAGGACAAGTGGATATTCAGGCTGCCCGAGAGAGAGTGGTACAAGTACGAGAACGGATACTGGTCGACCCACGACGGATCCTGTTACGAGATCATGAATGCGATCGAGGCCGAGATCACTCAGATGAGGGGCAGATACACGCCTCCCCTAAGAAAGAGGATGGGGACCCTCCAGTTCCGCCGGCTTATCGAAGAGTACCTGAGGCAGCGGCTATACAAGACACCCCAGCCGCTGAAAGGGGTGCATTTTACCAACGGGGTCCTGGTAGTACGGGGTGACGATAAGGAGCTGTTGCCGCCGCGGCCGGGCCTTTGGTCCTTTAATCAATGCGGGATCGCATTGAATCCGTGTACACAGCTCACCAAGGTACAGAAGGAGTTCTTACTTAGCTTAACAGCAGGAGACCCGTTGAAACTCAATGTTCTACGGGCGTTCCTGCGCTTGCTGTTCACTCAGGATAACAGCGAGCAGTTTTGCCTGTACCTTCGGGGCCCAGGGGCCACGGGGAAATCCACGATGGTGCAGCTGTTGGAGCACATCATAGGGGAGGCATCTTGCGCGTTGGATGTGCTACGGCTAGCAAACCGCTTTGAGATGAGGGCGATCCAGGACAAGGTGCTTATCACGCTGCCGGATATACCACTCAAGGTAAACGACGCGATATGCTCGATCCTAAAAAAACGGATCTCGGGGGATAAGGTGACTGTCGAGATCAAGAACGGGGGGATCTTCTCTCTAGCTATCCGGGCCCTCCTCCTAGTTACCTCCAACGCGAAGTGGAGTGTGCAAGACCGGACCAGCGGCTTTAGGCGGCGCATGCTGTACCTGCTGACGCCGAAGGCCGCCGCGCGGCGAGACCCGCTTCTCCTAGAGAAGCTTAAGGAGGACGCTAGCGGGCTGGTTAACTGGGCATTGGCGATGCCGGCCGAGCAGTCCCGGATAGGGCAGTGTGTGGAGGCTATCAATGAGCTGAGCGGAGGCGGGCTAGACTCCTCGGGGGTGTTGGAATGGTTGTTCGCCAAGGTGATATATTGCCCGGGCCAAGAGATGCCCTTGGGAGCGAGGAAGGTGCCCTTAAGCGGGTCGTTATACGAATCGTATGTGCGCGGAGACGCAAGGGACAGAACCGGTATCTTACTGCTCTTTTGGGGACGCATTTGAGGACTCTTACAGGTCCCAGGGGTACCGGGACATAGTGACGAAGAGAAGATCCCAAGGAAGGGTGGTTATTGGGGTGGGCTTGGGCGGGTACGGAGAGCCCATAAAGAGGAGCGGGAGGGTGGACATCGTGAAGTATCTCATGGAGACGGAGCCCTGTCATTTCCAAATCTTTGCTTTTATGCCCCCTTCATTTCCCAAACCTCAGTATTATTAATAAGTAGCACGGATAGAGAAATGGAAAATCTATCAAATTGCTGGGTAGATTCGCTAATGAGTCTCTTGTTTTCATTTGAGTAATATG
Source organism: Cibotium barometz (assembly GCF_041138505.1). Taxonomy (NCBI): domain Eukaryota; kingdom Viridiplantae; phylum Streptophyta; class Polypodiopsida; order Cyatheales; family Cibotiaceae; genus Cibotium; species Cibotium barometz. Next base: position 84,428 of record NW_028229454.1, on the reverse strand, counting down.
AAACGGGTCAAATATAGAGGAGATTGACGAGTTGGTATAGGCTTATCCATATCATTAATTACCCTTCGATAAGGAATCCATTTTGAAATGAAGACAGCTTCGATATCTGACTTTCGTTCTTTCTTTCGTTCCAACGAGGCTGCCTGAGAAAGATTCGGTAACCTACCTAACTACCTAATAAGTAAGTGAGTAAGGATACGTATCTTTATGGGATAGGATCCGATGACTGCTTGAGGCCCGCTAGTAGCGATGATGCTGAAGTAGCAGTGAGAAAGGAAACCAGGGATATATACGAAAAAGAAAAGAGGTTACTTGTCTCGGTGATTCTGGCTTAGTTAGCTTGTTCCGTGACGAGCGACTAAGTCAAGTCCTGCATCCTATTTCCTCCCTCTTCCGTGGACCGGATCAGAAGTCCAGGTTCCGTGGAAAGAAAATTGTACCACGGGACCTCGAGAAGGTCAAGCTGTTATTACTACCAATTGTTACTACCAATGCATGACACAGATTTTTCTAATTCAGTTGTGTACTCCAAGGTTAATTCAGATGAATGGCGAGGACGAGTATTTCATCTATACCATAAAGATTATGAATAGGGAAAGAAGAACGAAAGTGTAGTAAAAAGAGAGTTAGTAATGCCAATTTTAGACGGGTTTAGTAATATCAGTTGCATAGCCAGTCCCGGTAGGATGCCAATGCACCAATCTAGTATAGTATAGTTAGAGACTGTATAGGGTTACAAAGATGTTGGGTAGAGGTAGCCCCGACTCTTTTGAAACATGTCTCTGAGAAATCTTTTAACTTGAAATTGGGGACTTGCCAGTGGGTTAACAAGGCCTCCGTTATAGCCTCCCGAAAGTTATGTAGGCAACTGGCAAAAGTACGGTCAAGGACGAACTTAAGGATACCGAAAAAGCCTATAAGAGTAGAGACAATGTGCATAAACCTCCGTGTAATGTGTCAAAAGGGATATAGGGAAAGAGTGTCGAGATGTCGACTATGTCGGCTTTTTCCGTTATCGAGGTGGTGAAGCAAGATAAGGGGGGGGTGCATGTAGAGGCGTGTCACGCCTTACTCTCCGGAGGAATCTCCAAGAAAATCCAGACTGCGCGACCTCAGGTTACCACCAAGCTAGCGTATCCTCCCTAGCGACGAGCGGGTTAGAAAGAGCAAACCATCGTTTTCCAAACTGAGAGGGACGCCTGAGCGATTACGAACCAAGCAATCAACGAGGCTCAATAGGAGAACAACCTCGTGGGAAGCTAATGCGCGAGACGACAGCAACCCCTCGTGATATCTGCTCCCTCCGGCACGGCTCCCCATCTCCCCATCTCCCCATCCCCCCATCTCCCCCTTTACCTTGCCATAGTACGGTTGTTTGCGGGAGGGGAAGTAGATCCTGTCCCTCCGTCCCAGGGAGAGCTGGAAAGAGGCCAGTTCCTGGAGGATAGGGTGGCGTAGAACCCTCTGCTCCAGCTCGTATCCGGGCAGGCTTCCGCACGCCTCTTTCACCTTAGAGAGTAAGGAACCGCCCCCTTTTAAGCTGGCCCCATTAAGGCCGGAGTAAAGGAGGGTTTCTAGTAGGTGTTTTGGTATGTCATCTCCCCATTTGGAGAAGATGTGGGCCCAGAAGGCGCGGGAGCGGTAGGCTTCCCACGTGTTAGGCGCCGCGGCCTCGTTGAGGGTGGCGATGAGCTCCGCATAGTGGGAGGGAAGGCTCTTCAAGCTGCGCAGGCTCTCCGCGATATCCTCCGCCAGGGGGTATGCCGCCCCTGCCATAGTGGTGGAGGGGGCCAGCTTGGCAGGGAGACCCAGGTCATAGACGCACGCCTCCTCTGCCTCCTCATAGAGCCGGGCTATTCTCCCTTTTGTGAGGCTATCCACCTCTACTAGAGCGGCGGCCTCCTCTAGCAGCCTCTCCTCCGTCCAATCCTCCTGCTCGGCGGAGTGCGCCGCCGCTAGCTTTGGGTGCTTCGCTAGGAAAGCGTACGTCTTTTCCGCCAAAAAAACAATAAATTCAACCCATTTTAATAGAAGGACACGCCATTCGTTTGCATCCATTGGTTTGTGGGGGGTCTAACGCAGATCTTGACGGAGATCAGATGGCTGTCCATGTACCTCTATCTCTAGAAGCTCAGATTGAAGCTCGTTTTCCAATGTTTTCGCACACAAATCTACTCTCCCCCGCTACGGGAGATCCCGTATCTGTACCGAGTCAAGACATGCTTCTAGGTCTTTATATACTAACAATTGAGAATAGGCAAGGAATTTATGGAAATAGACATTCTGATTTTATAGGTTCCTCTCCCAATATACCCTATTTTACTAGTTACTACGATATACTTAGGGCCAAAGAATTAAAACAAATTGATCTCTATAGTTTTTTGTGGCTTCGGTGGGGGGTCGATTTGCAAACGATCAGTTCGAGAATTCGTGAATTGCCTATTGAATCTCAATATGAAACCTCAGGGACCTCTTTTCACTCTTACGAGAATTACCAAATCAGAAAGTGTAGGGAGGGCCATACCCTTGGTATGTATATACTTACAACAGCTGGTCGTATCTTGTTTAATCAGCAATTAAAGGAAGCGATGCAGGGTCTATCAAAAGCCTCTTTCCCGCGTGGGACTTCGCCCGTACCGGGTACAATGATACAAGAAAAAGATTTTTAGATATGACTGGAGTAACGAAGAATGAGAAAGCTTTTTTATACATTTAATGAATGACTCGAGCCTCAATCTATTGGTTAATAATTATTACGAGGTAAAAGAAGAAAAAGTTGAGGTTTCTACAATGGCGGATAAAGCTGAATCACCTTTCTATAATAAGATGATGGATAAGACTACGATGAGACAACCTATCAGCAAGTTAGTAGTTTGTTTCGGAATCGCATCTACAACAAACATTCTAGATCAAGTTAAGGTTTTGGGTTTTCAACAAGCTACAAAAGCATCTGTCCCATTAGGCATCGACGATCTTTCAACAGTACCCTCCAAAGGATGGCTTGTATAAGATGCGGAGAGATAAGGTTACGTCCCAGAGCAGTATCATCGTTACGGGAGTTTGCATGCCATAGAAAAGTTACGTCAATCAATTGAGGCCTGGTATGCTACAAGTGAATGTTCGAAACGAGAAATGAATCCAAGTTTCAGGATGATCGATCCCCTAAATCCAGTTCATATGATGTCTTTCTCAGGGGCCCGGGGAAGTACATCTCAAGTTCACCAATTGCTCGGTATGAGGGGATTGATGTCAGACCCACGGGGACAGGTAATTGATCTCCCTATTCGAAATAATCTGCGCGAAGGTTTATCTCTGACAGAATAGATTATTTCTCGCTATGGTGCTCGCAAAGGAGTCGTGGATACCGCAGTACGAACATCAGATGCTGGATACCCTACACGTAGGCTTGTCGAGGTAGTTCAACACATCGTTGTGCGTGAAAAGGATCGTGAGACTAGCAAAAGTATTGTTGTAAATCTTAGTGAGGAAAGAAAAGTATCTATATTCACGATATTGTAACAAAAATGAATTGGACGTGTGTTAGCAGACGATGTATATTCAGACGCGAGATGTATTGCTACGCGTAATCAGGATATTGGTAATGAACCCGCCAGTAATTCAGTAAAAGTGATGCAACCAATACGTGTAAGATCTCCCTCAACATGCAGAAGCATTTTCTGGATCCGTCAGTTGTGTTATGGTTGGAGTCTCGCCCATCATGACTTAGTAGAGTTGGGAGAAGCTGTAGGGATTATTGCAGGACAATCAATCGGAGAACCGGGAACTCAATCAACATTAAGAACTTTTCATACTGGTGGAGTATCTACGGGTGATATCGCGGAACACGTAAGAATTCCGTTCAATGGACGCATCAATTCTGAGGAAAAGTCGGTATATCCTACACGTACACGACACGGACATCCTGCTTGGATGTGTCAAAATGAATTACCAATTTCGGTTGAAAGTCAAAACGCTACACACAATTTTGTAATTCCAGCACAAAGTCTACTTATGATTTGAAATAATTAATATGTCGAATCTAAACAAATCATTGCGGAGATACGAGCTAAGGAGTTTCCTCTCAAGGAACGAATTCAGAAACATCTTTCCCCAGATCTAGAAGGATAAATTTTTTGGAGTAGGGTCGTATGTCACTCACCCGAACATGCATATAGTAATATTCATGTTGCACGCGAAACAGGTCATGTATGGGTTCTTTCGGGAGCTTTCGGAGACTCCGATAAAACTCCTTTAGTTCATGAAGATCAAGATAGAGTTGGTATCGGATCTCATTTCAACAAGAATAAATCTGATCTTCCGGGAATGGATGATAAATAGAAAAATGTTCTAGATTCTGAGTATTCCCCGGAAGGAATGCGAGATTCTGAAACCACTCTCAATTATTTCATGAATCGCTTTAATTCCTCAGCATCTACTCTGACTTCTACCAATCTCAAAATAACTCGAACTGGAGGAAGAAATGTTGCATATAACTAGGGGGGTTCTACAGAGGCCTAGAAGAAATCAGACGTGGAATCTATCAGCAGCGTTCGGATCTTCGAAAAAAGCAAGTTGAATCAACTTTTGCTCTTAAGGGCTCGCCCCCCAGAGCTTTGTCTGTCCTTTTGAAATTCAATTCAAAGGGCTAATACACCTGCTAGGAGGGGTGGCACGTGTTAACACTTTTAATCAAAAGCATTGAAGGCATGGGTAGCTGAAGGGCACTGGAGGATGAAGGTACATGGGTCGAAGGTGCGTTGCCTGATGACGGGGGTTGCAGCCATCCGGAAGGGGCATTGCGCAAATGTTCTTCCTCGTTACCAAGAATCACCCGATCTAGGATCGCTTCAATTTCCGACGTAGTAGAAGTCTGAGGGAGGGATTCACCTCTAAAGTTATTTGGAAAGCTTCGAGAACCCGTGTCATACTCTACAGGGAAACCAAACCCGGATCGAGCGGGAAAACTAGCTAACATCATTGAGTTATTGCCCTTCCTTTGAATCCTTTAAAAGGGTCTTTTCCAAGAATCCCCCCGATTTTCGTACTGATGCGATACTTTCCCTACCTCTCCATGGTTGAATAAGCCCCCCTCTTTTAAGAAGTTACTAATCGCCTCATAGAATTGGCTATTACTTTAGGAGGGTCCAGTAAATAGACTGAAATTCCCGTAGATAAATAGACAAGTATGGATGGGACAACCGTCAAAAGTAAGAGTTTGAAGACCCGGAAGAACTGGGGATAATATTTGCTGCTAATGATAAGTGCCATTATGACCGTAATCGCTAAGCTTGACCTTCGTACATCACCGCTTTGAATCATTTGAATTGCATAGTGCTGAAAATTCACAGTGCTTGAATTCTCTCCGAATGTCGCACGAAAGGATATAGTTATAGGTAAACCAATTAAAGAAACTGACAGTAAGTGGGGTTGGTTTTCCGAGGACAGAATCAACGAAAACCGTTGGACCCTTTGAATTGAATTTCAACACGGGGAATAGCACCCTCCCTCTTTTTTTCATTCAATCCGGCAACGCTTCTTTGAACTTGGCCAATTCCAAGGGAAAAATGGCTAGAAGAGACCAAGCCCGTAGGCGGCGGGGGGCAAACCAAACAATAGGTTACCGCTTTAGGGTAGGTAGGTTACCGCAAGCCCGTAGTCCCATCCTGGGTGGGGAATAGACCTCAGAATCTCCATCAACCAGTCATGGACTGGTCTGTCGAGGCAAAGCCTGATCGTGTCCACCATGGCAAATGGGCGGACCTTGCCTGCTGGCTCATATTTCAGGCCTAATCTTCGCCCGATCCCTAGACACGTCACTGCCGAGTCTAGCCCACTCAGTCTTCTTCCCTGTAGCTTGTAAGACACGTGGACGTATCTTATAGATATCAAGGTAGAGGATAGGATCCTTTGGATACTTCTCCTTTTCTTCCTCTACGGGAGCCGCAAACAGGGCTTTTCGAAAGTAAAGCTTGAAACGGAGAAAAACTAACAGGGTAAATAGAGTCTAACAAGCGCCTTGAGGGAGCCACCTGCCAAGGTTCTAGCCTAACGCTTCCTATCAAGCTCTTACCCTTTGAAGCTTGCCTTCCAAAAAGCAGCTTCGCCTCACTCTTAAGCTTCCTAATGCGCTCCTTAGTGCTGTGGGTTTTGGCGTGAGTAGCCTTTGCTTTATCCTTGGGTAATTCAGGCTTTAAATCCTCGGTGCTTGCATTATCTGCCGTACTGTTAACCCCAACGTTTGAGTCACGGCTACTGGAGCAAAAAGATCTTGTTCCTACGCTTAACTCACAGCAGCTGGAGCAAAAAGATCTTGTTCCTGCTTAGGATTGGGTGTACCAATGTCAGAGCCGCGCGACTTGGGTAAACCGGTGCTAGCGGCTTGGGCGTATCTAACCCCGACTTGGGTGTGGAATCGCTACTTGGCTTTGGCATAACATCGCCACTTGGCTTGGGCATAACATTGCTACTTGGCATAACATCGCCACTTGGCTTGGGTTTAACCTCGCCTTCGCGTAGCGAGCCCATACCCGACTTGGGGATGGAATCGCTACTCGGCTCGGGTATAACCCCGTCTTCGCTACAACGATTTGGTGTAACATCGGCTTCGCCGCCCGACTCGGGTATTGAATCGCTACTTGGGTTTGGTGTAACACGGTCTTCGCCACCCGACTCGGGTATTGAATTGCTACTTGGTGTAACGTCGTCTTCGCCGCCCGACTCGGACATTGAATTGCTACTTGGATTTGGTTTAACGGCGTCTTCGCTAACCGACTCGGGTATTGAATCGCCACGTGGGGTTGGCGTAACATCAAGGTCTAATTGAGGTTCTGCATCTCGCTTTTTCTTTTTCTTCTTACTCGTATCCTTGGAGAAGATTAAAGAAGCGAGAGCCTCCTCATCTAAGAGACAGAAAGCGATATGTTAAAGGCAATATTGTGTCACTCAAAAGAAAGCATATTACTATCGATAGCGACCACAGAAGTATTTTTACCAAAGACCAGACCCATCGTTTCAGTAATTTTTCCTGCATATTCCCCAAGGTTCCGCTTGTATCCCTATCCGGTCAATTCCTAATCCGTTTCCTTCCGTGAGTGTAATACAGTTCCATACGTATTGTATCCCCTGGTAACCGGTTTTGTACGTATCTCCTAACGGTAGTATTTCTAGTAACCGGCAGGGTCGAGTCATCGGTTCAACGTGAAAGAATTTTGTATATAAGTGCGTGCGCATTTTGTAAAAGAAAAAACGCTTTGCGTTTCCATTCTGGACAAACTGCCATGAATACCAGAAACAAGAAAGAAAGGATTCATTGAGTACGTATTTACCAATAGTATCGTTGCCCCTGCCTGGTAGCTTTGTAGCAGGTGCTTCTGGTCGTTTTCCGGGGTCGAAAGGAACCGCTATAGTAACCATCACGTGCGTTTCATTCTCTTTCACTTTCTCCCTGACTGTTTTTCATGAAGTCGCACTGGGAGCCAGTGCTTGCTATATAAAGATTGCTCCATGGATTTCCTTGGAGATGTTTGATGCTTCCCGGGGCTTCCTTGGCGACCGCGAAGTCACCGGATGAATTGCCGGATAGATAGATTATCTGGACGCTGCTGTTGCTCCGCGGCGAGACGGGCTCGACTCACTCTATGGGATAATTTCCTCTCCTAGAGCCTCATAGCATGTCGAGAAAGGGGCCTACTGGACTCCGCCGAAAACTGCCCTTGGCGGCTCCCGACCGTGTCTCCAAGACACAGGTGAGGCTTACGGATCACGAACTACAGATCGGTGGAGAAGGGATCCCGGCTGGCGTCAGGCGAGGTCCCCCCACGCAATACAGGCTATGGATAAGGCGCATCCCTCGCACATGCGCAGCAAGAGGGCGCAGATGCCTGGACAAGGAAAGGCCTGAGTCCAATAAGGACAGCACACACACCATTGGCAAGCGCACTTGTGCCTCGACATCAATAGAGTATTCGGTGGAACCGGTGAACCACGCATTCGCCCGCTGCTGGTTAAATGCGTGGGGCAGAGGGCCCACAGTACCCGCCTCTTTGATCGGCAAAAACCCCATGAGTGAGGCCGGGGACCGGATTGCCGATAGGCAAGTTCTCCCCTGGCAGAGGGCCTGGTGAAATTGCTTGCCCGTAGGGCTCAGCTCAGCAGGGATATCGGGTAAAGCGTAAAGCCTTTTCCCGGCTTCCGGCCGCCCCCCGGAGCCTCGGGGAAGCGCTTGAATCAACAGAAGGGAAGGGGCCTAAGTCGGCAGATGCCGTACACTCGAGTGTTCCCGGGGAGCGACACCGTACCCTCGAATGAGACACGGGTGGGTGGGATCTTCCTGCCTGGACACACGGGAGTTATCCCTCTACTAACCGTAATCCTAAGTTGGTGAGCCGTGCGATGGGCGACCATCTCACACGGTTCGGAGAGCACTTGATCATGCCACTCGGGTGAACGGCCGCGTCGTGGTACGGATAAAAAACAAGCTCGCTTGATTTGCAGAGGGAAAGGCCCGGTGAAGTAACTTCCGACCCGGTGTTCGATAGTCCGACTGTAGTTATGCCAATTGTGGTGACATTCGTCAGTAGCTTGGTTCATCTCTATCCCATTTCATATATGTCCGAGGATCCGCATAGCCCCCGATTCATGTGTTACTTATCCATCCCCACCTCTTTTACGCTAATGTTGGTTACCGGAGATAACTCCATTTAATTACTTCCAGGACGGGAGGGAGCAGGTCCCGCTTTATATTTGTCGATTAATTTTTGGTTCGCATGACTTTAAGCCAATAAAGCAGCTATCAAAGCTATGCTTGTCAATTGAGTAGGTGATTCCGGATCAGCTCTCGGGATTATTGGTCGTTTTACTCCCTCTTAAGCAGTAGACTTTCCCACTACTTTCGCTTGTGCTAGTGTTTTTTCCGAACCCAATCATTATTTTATTTCTCGTAATACGGGATTTCATGCCACAACTGTTATTCGTATCTCACCCCTTGTCGGCGCTATTGGAAAATCTGCATAAATGGGATTGCATACTCGGTTACCCGACGCAACGGAGGGTCTCACTCCAGTATCCGCTTTGATTTATGCAGCTACTATGGTAACAGCAGGCGTATTTATGATAGCGAGGTGCTCCCCTTTATTCGAGTATTTACCCAATGCTTTGATTGTTATTACTTTTGTGGGAGCTACGACGTCATTCTTCGCGGCAACCACTGGAATGTTGTAAAACGATTTAAAGAGGGTCGTAGCTTATCCAACTCGTAGTCAATCAGGCTATATGATCCTTGCTCGCGGCATTCCTGATTATTCAGTTAGCGTATTTCATTTAACGAATCACGCTTTTTTTAAAGCATTACCCTCTTCGAGCGCAGGTTCAGTAATTCATGCCATGTCGGATGAGCAAGATATGCGTAGAATGGGAGGGCTCGCTTCCCCGTTACCCTCCACTTATGCCATGATGCTTATAGGCAGCTTATCCTTAATTGGATTCCCTTTCTTGACTGGATTTTATTCTAAAGATGCGATTTCGGAGCCTGCTTATACCAAAGTGCGACTTGAGGGACATGAGACAATGTGTATAGCCCTCCTATAAGAGAAAGGGGCTATATCGCCATCCCAGCCTGGCGGGAGGCTCCTACCTCACCATGCGTTCCCTTGGGGAGGGTGTGAAGCATGGAAAACAATGCGGAGAATGTACAATGCAACATAGAACCCGCTAAGAGAAGCGAGACTACTCTTTTTGATCAACCACAGTGAACTGTGCGACGACGCTTCGTAGAAGCGGCCTAGCACCTACGAGCTGTAATTGAGTAGGCCCCTGTAGGGATGTGATTTGGGACACGACGTTTGGTTGCGTGCCCCGATCGGCAAATGATCACCGGAGTATAGCACAGGATCGCTTTTCCTTGTAATAAAGTCAACATGTCGACAAGGTAAACCCAATGGGCTCCCCTCGGGAGGTCTGGTCGTGAGATCAGATACCGTCCAGTGGGCAGAAGACGATCCGAAAAGCTTTGGCTCACCTTCAAACAAACAAAGGTAAGATAGGCGACAATTTGCCGACCAGTGTGCTGACTCGAATCCTGGATGACGAAACGCTGTTACCGGGCCACTTCTATTGACCACACGGGAGTAGAAGCGGTCGGGACCGCGAGCGGTACTAAGTGAATATGAGTCAATCGCGAAGTTGCGACGAGGGAAGGGAAAGAATTTTCCTTTCGTGCCCCAAAAGAAAAGGAGAGAGAAGTATTACAAACCAACTGGGGGAGAGCAAATTGGAAACGGGCAAATACGCAACTTGCGGAGTGATAGCAGAACACGTAGTGGGTCCATCGGTGACCTGCTGAGGCCGGCCCAGCCGTCACTCTTCTTCGCCGCTTGAGCCGTATGCGAGGAAACTTGCACGTGCGGTTCTTTGAGGGGGGAAAGCTTGAAAGAGCCTATCCATCCCGATTATACCATTAGTGGTAACTTTGCTTTCTGGTCGGGAAGCGTCTCTGTCTTCTTTACTCCCTATCACTCTTCTCGTTTACTTTTCTTAACATTTCTAGCACCAACTAATTCATTCAAGCGAGACATCTTACGATGCCATGATGCGCCCATTCTTATGGCCATCCCCTTAATCCTCCTGGCTTTCGGAAGCATTTTCGTAGGATACTTGGCCAAAGTGTGACCTGTTAGCCCATAAGTCAGTCCCGTGACGAAGCGGCTGTTGCTCACCCAGCACGATCTGAGCAAGGTGAACAATAATTGAGGATTGGGTGCGAGCGAAACTCCCGCCAGTGGCTGAGATGTTCAGTCGACTCTCTTCCCTTTGTAGGAGGTCTGGCAGCCTCTGAGTCACGGGTAAGCAAAAAGGAAGGGAGGAAAGAGGCCCCGGTGAACCTTCATGAGTGAACAAGTGTAAGCTTTGCCGCCCGACAGTATCCAGTACTGACCACACTGAGGGACAGGCCCAGTGAGCGAAGGGCAAGAACGAAGGGTACAAGCAGTGTCAGTTTCTGGCCTTGCACCGAACATCCAATGGACCATGGACTAAGAAACGGCCACTGCATGAAAAGACTATGTCCGGGAGACCGCCCCACGAGGTACATCTTGCGCCTACGGGCCGCTATAACTATCCAATACACTCGAAACTGGAGTACCCCGGTAGGGTTCCCTTGCGGTGGGCCGCCGAGCTACAAGCCCTACGGGAGCAGGATTCTCTGAAAAGCGAAGGCCCTGACGAATAAAGGCTAGGGATATGCCCACTTGGAGACTTAGGATCTCGATGGTCAATGGAAAGGGAAATGGATTAGAAGTAAGTTCTACATAGATAATACCTGAACAATACCTTGGTGGGAACAAATCCCCTAGCCTAAGACTGAGGCAGTTGTAGACCCCAACCCGGAATTTGCCAACAAGCTTCTTGCCCCAACGAACGATATGGACAGGATGCGTGTTCTCCAATCTAGGCGACTCGTACAAGATATACACGCAAGACTCTAGTGAGACGAGTCACACGGGGTAACCGAGGGAAAAACACCCCAGACCTCGACAATAGGGTGAGTGGTGACCTTAGGGCCGCAAGGGATAGAGACGGCGGGCGGGGGGAGGTCTCCTGTTGGGTGGAAGGGCTACAGCACTCATTTGTTAAATATGGATACCAAAGCCCGAGAAAGAGGAAAGCGACCGCTTCGCGCCTTCAGCCTTCATTCGTTTCGCCAACCACTAAACTAACAAGTGGGGGTGAGGTGAACCCCGCGGAGTTGACCACACGAATGAAGGTTCAATGGGAACTTAGCGAGTCCCCGAGAACACATCACATAAAGGGGGGTTACCCGGGGAACCGGAGAGGGCCCTGAAGGTTCCTTTGCTCGTAAAGCCGACAAAGTGACTTCCAACAAAGAATACTCGACAACGGGGAGACTCGTAGGGCCGAAGGCCCCCCTACGGGGCTATGAAAGCTGGGAAAAGCTACACAACCCCTTCTTTCTTTTTACTTTCTTTTTCTAGTTGAAAAGGAATCTAACCTAGCCAGACCGAATAGTTGAATGGCTGGCTAGGAGTACATAGAGGTGGGACAGAAACCCAATAAAACGTAAAGCGTTTTTTTTCTTCTCCAGGATCAACAAAACTACAAACAACAAAGAAAAAGCTTTACAAACAAAGGCCGGAGGCCGAAGTGGCCCCAGCCCAAACGAAAATTGTTTAGGTAATCTATATCTAGGTATACATATATATAGAGATTGCCTTACATATCCATATAGAATCGTTTGAAGAAACAAAGACTTGACGAGGGGTGTTCATGTGCAGCAACCTTAACTCCTATACAGGCACTGCCATACCGAAAACACAGAATTCTTCGAACCTTCGTTCGTAAAGCCAACGAAGATCTTCGATCCTGGGAGAAGCCGTATGAGGCGGAAGCTTCACGTACGGTTTTGAAGCCGAGCCTTTCCAGCAGCAATGGGGCGGCTTAGGGACCGATATGATGATTGGTTTAGGCACCAATTTTTGGGCCAATTCCCTTTCAATGCTACCCAAAAATGAGATTCTTGCCGAATCTGAGTTTGCTACTCCAATCACTATCAAACTAGTACCTATTACGTTTAGCATCTTAGGGGCTTTTACGGCGTATAATGCAAATCTTTTCGCGAACGAATTCCTTTTCGCTTTTGGAACCAGTACTTTCGGTAATGGACTTTATTGCTTTCTGAATAAGCGCCGGTTCTTTGACAAAGTTTTCAATGACTTTCTAGTGAGATCGTTTTTGCATTTCGGATACGAAGTCTCATTCAAAGCCTTAGACAAGGGTGCTATTGAGATCTCAGGTCCTTACGGGATTTCGTACACATTCCGGAAATTGGCCAAGCAAATAAGTCAACTTTAAAGTGGATTTGTTGTGCGAAGAGTACGTCACGACCCGTTGGCCCCAAGCTCCGTGGTGGGTAAACGGTAAACTCGACTCTACGAACCCAAGAAGCGACAGTAGGGGCGTAAAGACCGGAGTTGGTGTAGTGCCAGCAAGAACGTGAGTTAATGAGTCCCGGTACAGGGTTCCTTTTGTCCACAAGGCATGTCGAAATGAATAAAGGCATGGTGGGCGTATCTAACGAAGGTCGCGGTATGCCAGGTTTCGCTAAAGCAGGGAAAATCGCAGCCCTCTGCCTTTCCTCGAGAATATATAGCTACGCCTAGTAACTACACGTACGGTTAAGAGTCTAGGGAGCGAAATAGCTAGAGCACGGGAAAATAACGATCTCAGCAAGAGCCATACGTAACGACTACTAGTGCCGGCTCTGGGATCTCCTGTAAACCCCCATACGGTATATGGCGGATATTAGGGGAAGCAGTGATGGGGACTACCTCGAAAGTGCTGCAGAGAGCCGGATGAGGGGAGACCTTCACGTCCGGTTCGGAGGGCGGTGGTATCTCGACCCTACTATCACTATGCTTTCGTTATGTTACTTGGATTAACTATATTCGTGACCTCTTTTGGTACGTGGGATTTTCTACTTTTCCGGGTGGACAATTGATTGTATCTCACTTTCATAGTTCGTAGTTTCTTCCTATAGAACTCTTCAGTACAAACCAACGCTGGGGGAAGGTCCGACCCCTCCCCTTTATATCTTTGAAAACAACACTTTGTGTTTCGATTTCTCTTCCATATGGATAAGGGCTCCCCCGCTACTAGAAAAGGAGGGTGTAGCTTGCTATACCTCCCGTCATGTCAGTCCCCATGAACTATCCTTCAGTCCTCATGAACTGTCCAATAATGCCATATTCGTCCCGTAGAAAGAATCGAGAGGACATTAGAAATACTTTTAGCCTGTTCTTCTTCTGTAGCACTAGAAGTTTCCGTATTAGACGTCGGCTTCTCGTTTGTTTCCGGAATGTAATTATCTTCATCGCCATCTTTTGCAATCAAAGTTTCCACAATTCCATTTTCGGGTGCACGGGATCTCGTATCTCGTAGTGAAGAATACCAGGTGCACTAGGAGCTTCCACATCTCGTCATTGCCAAATCAGATGGGGTCGAATCCGGCTTGCGCAGGGACAAACTGCCACTAATATAGAATAGGAGAGAGAAACAATAAAACCATGCTACTCCTTGATGTTTTTCCGGGCATGGCTTCAGTCTCTGCTGTTACGGTCATACGTGCTAAAAACTCCGTCCATTCCGTTCTCTTTTTCATCCCCGTTTCCCGCAATACTTCAGGTTTACTTCCCTTGTTAGGTCCCGACTTCTCCGCTATGATCCTCTCAGTGGTTTATATAGGCGCGATTGCTGTGTCACTTTCATTTGTAGTGATGATGCCAGATACCAAAATAGCGGAAATCCACGAGAATGTATTGCGCTACTTACCAGTAGGTGGTACTATTGGACTGATTTCCTGGTCGGAAATCTTTGTCATTCTAGACAATGATTACATTCCAATACTACCAACCAATTTGAATACAACCTATCTGAGATATACGGTTTATGCTGAAAGAATACAAAGTTGGACTAATTTGGAAACATTAGGCAATTTACTTTATACCAACTATCCGGTTCCGTTCCCGGTGTCTAGTTCAATTTTATTAGTAGCCATGATCGGGGCTATAGTACCAACTATGCATAAAACTACTAAGGTCAAGAGACAGGATGTGTTCCAGCAGAATGCTATAGATTTTCGGAGGACCATCGGAAAGATACGCGAGAATAAGCAAATACAAAGTCTTGCTGCCAAAGGCTGCTGCCAAAGCCTCATTTTTTCCGGTCTCCACCATAACTTCCATGGGTACTGGTTTAGTCTCCGCACCAACTTTCATAGATATCGGGGGCCAATACCCGAATGTTCATAGCGTGCCACCCCATCTGATAAATATGTTTTACTCAATAGCGGGTTTGGAAAGAAGGACTCATCAAGTATGCTACGTGTCATTGATAGCACTATCGGATAGTTCATGGGGACTGACATGACAGGGGGGTAGAGCACGCATTAAGCAAATCTAGTATTTGTAACTGCGAGTTTGATAGAATACCACCTTCCATATCGGTTTGGATTCCATGTCGGTTGCAACTTCTTCATTACTAATTTATTCAAGGGGCTAGACGTCATATCCAGGGGCCTGTCAAGCGACATTATTTCATTGACTACTTTTTCCGGGGAGAGTCAGGGTATGTTCTGTGATGTGAAGCCTGTAGACATGGAGAATCGGGATTTGGGTAATGAAGCGGTAGAGCAACGTAAAATCGAGGAAGAACTGAAAGCAGAACGCTCAGCGCACGGGAAACTCAAGGAAGAACTGCAAACCGAACGCTTGGCACGTAAGATGCTCGAAGAGAAGTTTAAGGCGCTAGAACAGATGGTGCAATCCCTCTCCAATCGTTTCAGGGAAGCTGACAAATCCTCGCAGCAGGCGGAGGGCAGTGAGGTTGCAGCCACGGGCATTCGGTCTTCGGAAACCGAATCCAATCGACAAACGGGACCGGACGAACTGTCCAATAATCAGAGCGGGGCCTTGGCTACGGAATACGAGAAACAGCGTACGACACAGTGCAAGGAGCTGCCAGTCGAGCCTGATATCGACCCAGAGGCACAGGCCAACGGGGATGAACCCGGAAGAAAAAGCTTCTGGGATTTAAAGAGATGAAAGACCGTCTCTCCGGACGATATGAACTCGGGGAAATGGTCAAATTGAACACTAAGGATTTATTTATTTTTGTTTTTTAAATGTGTTGAATTGAAAAAAATTGAGTAAATAGATCGTTTTTTTCTGTCCCGCCCGCTCCGCGTCGTTCTCCGCTTGTGAAAAAGCATCGGTATATCGGTCATTACATGACCTTGATCGCTACGCTTGATTAGATACATATTTTCTGAGATAGATGCTGGGATAAAGCGCAAAGCTCTTTCTCAGCTTCCGCTCCTACTCGTGCTGGGAAAGTGCCATGTTATTTGGTTGGTGAGAGGCGCCGGCTACAGACAGAAAGATTTCGGTACTGGCCCCCTATAGTGGATAAGACACAGATTGTACCTTTTCTTTTAGTCACTCATTCTCTTTTCGACCAATATGTTATTTAATCTCAGTCGAGCTACGCTGAATCTTATCTTTGCCAAAGGATCCGGGCTATTGGCCTTCTCAAAACTTTCCCTATATTGAATCAATGCTTTCTTCAACAGTAAGTCTTTCTTCGACCAGCCCGAAACCTTCTTGTCTTTGTTATCAACATTCACATTCAATACATCCATATTCACCGCATAATCGTATTCGAGCCGAGAATTCTTGAGCATCTCTTCTAGACTCGTTACAACCAGCGTGCGATCGATCAGAACTTCATTACCCGTTAAAATACCTGCCGTGTCATCCGGATCTCTGGAATAGAATCTTCTAGGGCTTAAATTTGGATAAAACGCATTCAGATTCGTCGAAGTAACGTGTTTAATCAAATTAGGTATGAGCATTGTCTCTTTCATCTTGTTTTGTGGTTAAAGCATGCGTGCGGCCCTGTTCATCATGCATCTGCTTCCTTGGAGATGCGCGTACCATGTAATTAGAATTGTCGTCGTCGTCAACCCTCCTAAGACGGGGGGGACGCTGGGTGACTAGAAAAAGAAGTCTTTCTCGTCACCCGTCCTAATCTTGCTTTTTACTTCTGCTGTTACTAATCAATATAATTGGAACATTTACTTTCTTCTCAAAAACCCTTCCATACTTGCTATCTAATGATGTCTTCTGACCATCCAGAAGGATATTCATCAGATCCAAATCTATTTCATAACCGGATAATTCGTCAATAACCCACAGATCATAGGCTTTATCTGCCCCCGTGAAATCCTTATGTCGTCGAGGCACAAAATAGACATTGAGAAACTCGCTCAATGCTTGAACAAAATTCGTTTTGTTCGTATTAGGACATCCAAGAATAAATAGCTGCCTTTGACGCAAGTGTCGTGCTCGACACAGGTTGTAAGTCAACCACTTAACGGCATGCCAGCGCTCTTTTCAATCTTCTTCGTTGTACACTTTACTCCCTTTTTCTTTCACAAAGGTTGTCAACCGCTCGAAGAAAGACGAGCTCTCTTTAAACGCTTGCAGATCCGAGAACGTATTTCGTACAGAGCTATAACTCGATAGGCATTTCTTTACTAAATTATCATCTTCCATCACTTCTTGCCAGGAGTTTTTAGTACGTAATAGCTTCACTAGATCGGGACCCCGGCGTTTACCTTCGGCAGATTTAGCACGGTCTTTTATTAACTCTAGGGATTCTTCCCCCCAGACTGTAGGATTTTGGTCTTCCTTCAACAAATAGCGTAAAATCGTATTCCAGCCTTTATGGAAACTTACGTTGCACTGGTGACCTTCAAATTCTGAAAACAATTTGCGTATAATTTGGCAAGCCGTGTATTTGCTCGCGTTTTCATTCCAAATACCCACATGATAATGGACACCACCTAATGAGCTATGGCTCTCCCTGCTAATAACGATACTCCTGCAAATAAATGTCTCTACCTTTAGTGATATCACTAATTCTGCCGATAATTTCTTACGCTCTAAGGTCTTTTCCGCATGGTTACCAAAATGTATTGGCGAACACTGCTTCTTGAAAGGTGGCGGGCTTTTACATGAAACACACGTGATTGTGAAAGTAAATAGAAGCAATGAATAGACCCTATATACTGCAAAAACAGACCATTTACCGCAGACGATTTGGAAAAAATCCTTAGCTTAGGATCGTCAGAGCTGTTTTTACAATTTCCAACGGGAGATTAAATGGGAACCACGCGAGACATTTAGAACAGACGATTCGCCGTTACCAGGGTTAGCGGCGAATCGTCTAAAAGGAACAGAAACACAACCATCACCATTGCCATTAATCCAACCATCATCATTGCCATTAATCCAACCATCAACACTACCGTAGTTCTTCTTATCGCGCACGCTATAGCCAATACTACTCAACAATTTGCTAGGATCTACAGATCGAGGCCTATGGAAGATACGAGGATTATTAGTGTTAGTCTGCGTATCGTCATCAATTTTTGTCTGTGTCTCACAAGGGTTGCCAGTGGTACTCTCAGTCTCCGCATAATAATAACTGTCCTGGACCTGGTTCTCACCAGCTCTATAATGATCCGCCAAAACTCTCCGATAATTACTTTAGCAACTCGGACATATGGAATTCACTTAAGACTAATGAGGCCACCGCCAATGATGACAAGGATGAGATAGAGGATTACGATGCTGACAGCACTATTGATAATAGCATTCCCGAGGTTAGATACGACCCCGACCACAATTACACGGATGTTCACTGCAACGACGAGGCCGACCCTGGTACGCCCCTCCCCGCCGATGTCGGTAATGACTATGATTTCCTACAGGACTACAACGATGATACTACCACTAAGGTTGATAAGCCTTGCTGTATTCACGATACCTGCTCTAAGGCGGAGGATAATAAACCGTTCGATACTGATTTCTCACATGCCTACTTGGATGATACTAGCTCTAAGCCTAGCTGTACTCACGAAGCCCCCCCTAAGCGCGATAAGCTGATCGATGTTCTCGGTAGTCTCTTCGACCAAAGAACCGATATAAGCGTGAAGATAGAGGGCGATAACACTGCCCTTGATTCCGTAGTTTTTAGTTTAGGATCGCAGTCTCGGCTCTCGGGAACTGCACCGATAGATATCTAGGGATGGAAATCCTCGATATCACCTCTTGTAAAGGTGAAATCGAAACTAAAGGCTCGTAACCTCTCATTAAAGGCCTTGCGCTCTTGTTCAAAGGCCGAGCGCTCTCGATAAATGTCCATACGCTGCTTTTCGCATTGCGCCTGGAAGGCCCAACGCTCATCATCTAAGGCTGGCTTTTCGCGTTCTTCTTTCAAGGCCTGTATCTCTTGTTCCAAGGCCCGTATTCGCTCAGAGGCATTCTCACGCTCTTGCTCCAAGGACTTTCGGTATTTCTCACGCTCTTCCTCCAATACCTGTGCAATACGCTCTCGTAGCATATTGTCGATCGTTTTCCGAACGGCAGGGCTAATCTCGCCTTCCAGGTCCATCCGACCTTGTGCACTTGCACAGGGCTTGTCTTCCGGTGGAGTCAAGAGAGTGGGTTGTTGAGGGCTGGAAGGGGCTTGGCTCGTTACTGACGAACCGGGGGTTTTCTCTAAAGAGACGGGTATCGACGGCTTGTCCGGTCTCGTCACTGACTTTTCAGAGACCTTCAAGGGTGCGGTGTCCACCCATCTACCGGGAAGGACGGAAAGATCTATATTCTTTTTTCTGTCAGACAGTTGCAGAACCAGAACCAGAATCAGATGTTGCAGTACCCAAAGAACCTTACAATGAATCAGATGTTGCAGTACCCAAAGAACCTGAATCAAATGTTGCAGTACCCGAACAAGCCTGGTACCTGTCATCTTGGGTCATCATTGCCTTGGGGTTTGTGACGGGTGTATGTCTGGCTTACTTGTTACACAGGCATGATAGTGGTAGTAATGGAAATGGTAACGGAAATGATAGCGGGATCGGTAACGGAGGTAATAACGGGATTGGTAATGAGAGTAATAGCGGTGGTGATAGCCGGGATTGGCAGTTCTTTGCCCGGTGTACTTCATCAGATTGTCGATGTCATTAGCAATGACATAAGCAGTAACAAGAGTCCTGAGATTTTACCTGTCGATATCGGTAACGAAAGGATACCATTCGAGGATTTAGACAGATTTAGCTTCAAATTATGGATAATTCAGTGGGTCAGTTTGATATGTGGTCGCGTATTGGCCAATCGATACCGACAAGTAGAGGATGGGGGAAGACAAGTAGAGGATATGGGAGGACAAGTAGAGGATATGGGAGGACAAGTAGAGGATAGGAGAGCTCAGATGGAGACAGGAACTCAGATCGAGACGGGAACTCAGATCGAGACGGGAACTCAGATCGAGATGGGGGCTCAGACAAATGGAGTAGAGCTAGTGCACATGGGAACTCAGACCTCGCAAGTGCATGCGGAAACTCAGATCGAGGTAGGAACTCAGACTGAGATGAATATTCTGATCGAGCAAATGTATTTGAGCGATAACCCGGAAATAAGAACAGATATTCACAACTTCGCTAGTACGATTATGGGGGTGTTTTCACATTCCGGCTCATTCGATTACGAACAATTCATCCTATTAACCTTATGTATATATAGTTTATTACTGCCTGTGATCGCGAACGATGGCGTGCCCTACTTATTGAACATGCTTCGTTCATTAACTGAAAGCATGATTCCACCAGCAACTTCTCCAGAGACCTATTCAGAATTGTCATCTTCGACGTCAGCGTCGAGTATCGCATCGATTAGTCAATACGTGAGTATTCATGATTGTGCCGCTTATGACCATACAGATAGTAGTAGTGTCGAATCACCAACACGTCTCAACCTGGGAATACCACAGGATAATCCGGAGATTACGCCTAACGAGGAGAGCTTGCCTAACGATGATATCACGCCTCTCGAGGAGAGCTTGCCTAACGATGATATTACGAATATTCTTAGGAGAACCCTTATGTTTTCATAAGGCTCCGACCTTCGAATCCCGAATGGTACAAAGAACAGATAATACGGACACAAGAAAGTAATTAAGATGAGACGAATGATGATTAACTGTATATGGATTAGAGCTCCACCTACTTAAAAGTAGGCCTCTTATCAGCAATAGCACCAGGGCTACTATTAGAGATAGAGAGGTTCAAATCCTCTTCGCTGAATTCAATAAAACCAAAAAGGAGGGGGGATTCATTAAGCCCCCATCCCGAAGTGCTGTAGGCTTGGGCCAGCATGCACCTATCCATTCTTTCTGCACAGTCAAAGGGATCTATGGGTATTCTTCCTTTCACCCGTACAAGTTACTTTCCATCCTATTTCTTGGGTTCCTATTCGTGCTTTGAGTAGTTTCGTCTATCCGCCTCTCCAGACACAGTATCTTAAGTACCGATGATGGTGACCACATCTGCTGGCATGTGATTTTTGAACGTAAAGTCGAGTCCTTGTAAATAGGCGGAGCCAGGTGCTCTTATTTTACAACGATAGGGACGATTGGTTCCATTACTGACTGGGAACACACCAGATTCTCCTTTAGGTGCTTCAGCTGCGGTATGGATAGAAAGAGCTGGTACAAAAAACCCTTCTGTATAAGGTTTGAAATGGTGAATTGGAGATTCCATGGATTGTTTCATTTAAGGTCATGATGAAGGACATGGCTTACGATCATCGGCTTTAATCGTGCCGCTGAGCATTTAATTGAGACGTTGTACAATGATTCAAATACTTTATCACGTCTCTTCAATACGAATACAATAACGATCGTAGCAATCTCCCCTGGTACCCACTGGTACGTCGGAATCCGATTAGTCATGAACATCGTGAGGTGCTGCTTTTCGCAAATCCCAGCATACTCCCGGTTGGGATAGGTAGGCCCCTTCGTCGGGCTTTCCCCCCCTGGGAACCGTACGTGAAAGTTTCCCTTCATACGGCTCGAATGCATTCCCAGAGGCCCGCCCCTGTAACGCGTCTGCAGGCGCTTGGGGATGAAGGGCATTCCTGGTTCATGCGTGAGCGTCCATAGCACCAGATTTTGGATTGATTGGCGGGGATCCGGCTCATTTTCCGCCAGCACAAACAGCAAAAAGATTTTTGCTTGCCTCAGGCCACTTACCGCGTGGCCCGCAGCGGAGAGCAACCGTGACCAGTGGAGTCGGAACGCGCGCTACATCCGCAGCAAAAGGGATGTAGTTCCGACGCGTAGGTTGAGGGCTCGTGCTAGGCTGGCCAGGACTAGTTACTAGTCCGCGGAGCCTGTAGGAATTTCTTTCCAGATCTCCATACTTCCGTACCGTCACAATTTTACGAAAGGCAGGTTGTTCACCTTAGAGCGCTGCTTCGCCCGATTAAACTCTGTGCTTAAAGCCTTTATGCCTCCCTCTTTGCTTTAATCGATTTGTGCCACTTTACCCAAGTGGGCCACCCTTCAATTCAATTCGATTCAAAAGGTGCGGGTCACGTACTCTTATCCGAGCAGGCTCGGCCCTTGCTTTTCGGGTCTTTCTCCACCCATACCTCGTTACATGCCTAGCCCTTACGGACGCACAGATGAATATGGGCTTACCATGTTCCATCAATGGCATCTAACCTATGCCGATTTCGGCGGACTGTGCTCTACCCCGGTGAACCCATGCGGTTTCGACGTGCCCAGAGGCCAAAGGCGAATCCGTTCACGGTCCGTCAGACTAACCAGTCGAAGGTGGCCCTAGCCTTGCCTCGGTCATGCTTTACTGGGCTTATACACATTTGCTTACGCTGCCCCCTCTTTAGCTCACCCTAGCCCCCATCTTGAGGGACGTTGTCCTCAAGGCTTCACACCAAGTCTTTACAGTCAAAGCGTGCTTGAGCAGGGTCAGGCAGAACCGTTGCCCGATGGGAACCTCCCCCATATTGCTATCGATGTCTTCATGTCGCACAGCCTCTTAACATTACACCACTGAATCCCCGATCCAAAGCTTACTATGCAGTGACGGTACCGATATCCACTAATCGTTATTTCCAGATACGGTTGTTGGTTGGCGTTTCCTCCGATTCGTCAATACGAGAAGCAAATTATTGTGTGAATGGAAAAGTGTCTCCACTCAAGCCCAGAGGCAGATCTTATGCCACTCCACCTGGTCATATATAACTGGCATGCATCCTAGCTCCCGAGACCCTTTCATAGGATTCCAAAGGTTTTTCTCGCTCTTCAAAAGCCCACGGAGACAGAGTTGATGCTCCCACATCCATGGCATAAATAGTTAAAGCAGGTAAATGATTTGGGATTCGAGTTGTTTCACGAAATAACACTCATATATATTGAGCTCATAACGGTACCTCGCAATTGCAAGGTCTCTCTACAGCTGAAGGATAAGCGTGTTCTTAGGCCATCATGGGAACGTAGATAGGGTTGAAAGTTACTCGATGCCAGCTGCTGCTGTGTCGCACACGTTCGCTCGCGTCACATACACAAGTGCTCTCTGAACCGTGCGGGATGGTCACCCATCACACGGCTCTCCAACTTGAGTTACCTTAAAAAAAAGGGGTTAAATTCTGGCGTTATCATGGTTTAGTTTCCGCCTCGCCGAAGAACTCCCATCCATGAGCATTTAGGTGACATCAGGACTAGAGCCTTCGTTTGTGAAGTCAACGGAGCAGCGAACGTGGGTCGAAGGCCCGAAGGGCTAGGGAGAGTGCGGGGCGCGGCAAGCGCTCCTTTACCTCGCAAACAGAATTAGGGGATAAAGCGCTGAGTCGTGCTCTGGCCAGGACGGAAGGACCCTGGAAGTCGTGCATTCTGGCAACATCTTCGAAGGGTTGACTGGCCAATTCCCTATCTGGGTGTTCTGACTGGCACAAACTCTGCCCGGCACTGCTCAAGTGTGCGGCGTCGGTCTGTCCGCCGATTTAGGCCCCTTCCCTTCTGCGACACTAGCAGCACCCTATGCTTACACGGTTCCCGAAGCGGAAGGTAGGCAGGTACTACGAGCCCTCTGTCCCACACATCTATCCGGAAGTGTGGTTCACCGGTTTCACCGAATGCTCCTATCTCTCGGCAAAGGTCGTGTGAGTGTGCAGTTACGCTTCAGATGTTTGCTATACCCATATCGAATCCCAGTTTCCCTTATCCCCGGTGCACTCGCTTTGGATCTTCAACACACAAGGAGAGACGCGGTAGGGAGAAAGCCCTAGCTGCCCAACACGTCCGGCTGATCGTTCCGCTGGCATCTCGCATTCACGATACTCCCCATTCAACTGCCACTTAAGGGTGTAGTTGGAGATACGCCAAGAGTTGGCTATTCCCGGTTATCTCCTTTTACGACATGCTGTTGCCGTCGTCATATCCTATACGTCGATTAGTAATACCCGCTCCTAGTGGGTTTTTGCAGTACCCACCTCCAAGGAGGACTTCATTCGGTGACTTCACGGTCGCCCTCCAAACGATCAGAATGAGGTAAAGCTTAGAGATACGTTTTATACTCGATTAATTTTTCCGTGCCCCTAGTTGGGTAGGCGCCGGTCCTTCGTTGGCCGGATCCCCCCAACGGAACCGTACGTGCAAGTCTCCCCGCATACGGCTCGCGCCATTTCTTACGGGGCGGCCCGGCATTCATTCGCTGGTGAAACGTATCTCGTTTGGTAGCTTATGTGCGTACGATTGCTGCCCCTTTGTTTCGTAACTCCCTTCCAGGGTCCCCCCGTTAAAGAGGATACTTTCCCCCGGAGGGAGGAGGAAAGCAAATTATCCTCCCTGTAGGCAGCGCCGTCTGTCGTACCGTAAACCCGCCAAGGCCCTGGCCTCGGGCCCGGCCCGTAGGTCTAGCCGCGGTAAGGCCGGCTCCTCATTCTCACTCCTTTCTCCAGCTTGAACAGAAGAAATCGGCCTCTCCATTCCCGTCAAATGACCCGGCCTTCCCGGCTCGACCGCTTGCCTGGTTACGCTTCCGTAGCTTCGTCGGTTCCCGTCCCGGGTTGCTTTTCTTGTACGCTTTCGGTTCAGCTAGCGGGCCTACCACGCCTCGCGCCTGCGTCTTTGCCAGACAGTATTTGCCAGTAGTGCCATCCCACCCGACCTGAGGATTTGGTCTGTCCCTTGCGGTTAGCCTACCCATCCCAACATGAAACAAGTGTAGGTTGAAACGGAACCCCGGGCCGGTTACACGTTCCACTGTGCCGAAATGCGGAGGGTGCTGGTCGTGATAGTCACCCCGCGGGGTATGCGCGTGCGCTCTTGACGGGCACTCCAGGACCCGCCAACGCGTTCTTGTTTCCGAGAAACCCCGGTGGTTGGCTCGTGAGATAACCAAAGGAAGTAGAGGACTAAGGTTCTCCCTATCATTTATGCTGACCTCTGATATAGATAACGAGGCCACCTTCACGACCTTCTCCCTTCCTTCCCTTAGGCGGTTCGCCCCACTTGAGTTGCTCGACAAACCGACTCGGTGCTTACGACGCGGAAGTTGCCTTCACGCGCCACCCGTGCCAGGGAACAAGCGGAGCATCGCTAACGGCGTGGGATATGCCGACTCGGCGCCAGCAGCTTCATGCCGCACTGGAGTAATCCAATATGCGGTTCCGCACGTTCTACCGCTTCTCCATTCGTTTCCGATACTGATCGTGAAACACCATGAGCAGCAAGGTGTTAAGGTCCAGGATTCGAAGTGAAATTCTTGATTTGCCTGTTAGACGCCGTATTGAACCATTCTTGCTTGTTCCTCCCACCAGCCCACGACCGGACTCGAACCGGTTAGTTTCCCGGTACATAGGAATGCTCTATCCTTTGAGCTACGTGAGCCAAAATAGCCGCTGCTGTTTCTATTACTAAAAAACAAAATTGCTGATCGTCGTGTAACCCCGAGAAATCCGCATTCCAAATTGGGGAAAGGGAATGTTCCTAGGGCCCAATAGGCGAACAAGTGCAGTGCTTCGTGGCATCATGTCACGAGTAACTCCGTAAAGAGTGGCTCAAGCAGTAAGCTACCAAAGGGCCGCTGTAACGATCCTAACGGTTCTTTTTGGGCTCTACCTAGGGTTGGGTTGGAAAACCCGCCATCTCCGGGTTCGATTAGCCTTTTACTCCTAACCACAAGCAAGTTGTCTCCATATAATGCCATACATGTGGGTTCGGTCCGTTCCACCTTCTTATCAACCTGCTCATGGCACCCGGTCTCGGGTCTTTTTAAAAGAACTTCCCATGGTTTACAATTTGCTTTCACTATGCCTACTCGGAATCAATTAAGCTTGCTATTGCAAAAAACGCCGGTACACTGTGACCCCGATGGCGCCAATTGCTTGTGGTATACAGAGAACTTTTCGAGATTGCCCGACCCGACGAGGTACTTTGTTCTTGGAAGTGGGGAAACCCAGCAAAGTGGCTGGTTCACCCCAAAGCTACTTCTATGGCGAGTAAGGCGAACTCTCCACCAAATGGCACGTTGCATTTATTTAGATGTGAAGAATTACGGTTCCGTAACCGGTGAGATGTTGAAGGGTTTAACCACTTTGTTTTTCAATTTTCGTAAAACGAACTACTGTTTGAAAGTGGATAAATCAGCTGATTTTATCAGTAAAATCTTAATTAGATTGTCCAAGGAACGTGCCAAGCGCCAATCTGTTGAGGACCAGACGCAGACGGACGACCCTTTGTTTTTACGTGATACCGATACCACCCTAATACGTGATAAACCCTTAAATAACACCCCTAAATCTACTTTATTAGACCCTGGCTTACCTGACTCCATCCATCCTGTTTCTATTTCATCTTCGCCTTTGGAAAATGTGTCTTTGCCTGCTGAGGGTCAATCGCCCTCAGCCCCCCTTAAAGCTAATGGTAATGGAGAGAAAGCTAATGGAGAGAAAGCTGATGGTAATGGAGAGATCATTCGTAAAGCCGAGGACTTAGCTCGTAAAGAATCAGTTTCCACCGTTGTTCTACCTCCGCCAAGTATGCAATCAAACCGTAAGCCTGATACAGCCTTATCTTCAAGTGCGCACCCAGCATCAAACACTGTCTTGGATTTCTTCAAATCCCTGTGGAAGGAGTTTCCTACTATCCCGGTCGGTTTATTGCGAGGTTTACTTCCCTTACCTGTTATCCTATCTCTGGGAGTGGGAACAATCGGTGGTTTGTCTTCCAACGTTAAAGAAGTAGTGAGATTAGATGATAGGCCGATGATCATCTTAACCTTGATGGCAGCTTTAGTAGTCTCGTATGCCTTGAATTCTAGAGAGAATCGCACGGTAATATCAAAAGCCTTTTTACAGGTGATGGTAATATTCCTTTCGATCCATTACCTACTCGATATTTTTGGTATCAAGGTTGGGTTGGCCCCGACGCTTGATAAAAACGATGAGAGAAACCCCGCAGCTGACCTCGCAGTTGGGTCCGATGAGATAGACTCTATCGAAGCTGCTGCTGCTGCGTCAGACGGTCCCTTGACACAACCCAATGCTGATACGGTACAACCTAATGCTGATACGGTACAACCCAATGGTGATACGGCATGGTATTCTAGTAGAAAGTTTTGGGGGTGTGTATTATTTGTAGGACTAACGGTAGTAGCGGCTGTTTACTATTTCAAAGGATTCGCGCCCATCTCTCCTGACGATATGAACTCGTTTACAACCGTGGGGATTGACAGTGTTAGCTCTGAACAAGTATCATTAGGTCAGACCGTGTCAGAAAGGGTGAATTCGGCAGCATTTAGGGCTGAACTTCAAAATAGAACCTTAGAGGAAATACTGTCTGATATAGCAGCAGCGGGAGATGTAGCCCGGCTACAGCTAGAACAAATGACGGGAGTTACGCAAGATTTCATTCAACTGCATAGTAGGGTTGATAATAGAAATGATAGGATGACAGTCCTGCTCAAGGGTATAGTGTACCTTGTCAGTCTAAGGTGGGTATTTTCTCGACTTCGACATAATTCAGCACCAGCTGAAGATTTAGCACCTGCTGAAGCACCTGTTGTAGGATCTGATGTGGTCAATGAGTTTATGTCGTTAGAAAGGCCCTTTTCGTTTGATTCTGCAATATCTATTCAGAATTTCACTACCGAAGCAGTAGCGTCAGCCATGGACGTGGCTCAGACCGACGAAGCAGCAGTCGTGGACGTGGCTCAGACCGAAGCAGCAGCCACCTACGAAATATCTACTCAGACCAATGATTTGTTTATGGATCGAGCCTATACCGTATTACGGCCAGCAATTGATTCAATGGGTGAAACCCGTTTATTAGCGAGATTACGCCGTATAATCGATATAATTGGTGGATCATTGTCATCGAGTGATGATGATGAGGATGGAGTAGGCTATGTCTCTGCGGAGACCTCTACTCAGGAGCTCGCTACAGGAACATCTACGGAGCTCCCTACGGAACTCCCTACAGGAACATCTACGGAGCTCCCTACAGGAGGAATATCTACGGTAACAGAATTGCCATCAACTAGTACAAACCCCGGGCCATCAACTAGTACAAACCCGGGTGGGTTAGAATTGCCATCAACTAGTACAAACCCCTTATCGGGTAGGTTAGAATCTTCAGCTGAAGCTGACTATACCCCGCTAGACGGTGACTTTATTAGAGTGGTAGACAATCCTACTTACCAGCCTACATCCTCATTAGATACCGGCAGCCCCTCTTCACCCCTTCCTGTCGACGACAATGGAAACCCATTCCATCGACACCAACTATATTGTGTAAAAAGAGTCTTTTTATACTTGTGTGAATTGCTAGAACAACTGTGAATTGATAGAACAATGAATATTATTACTAGTACTATGAAGCGCTATGCGGTTATCCGCTGGCCATTCTATGATTATCGTGAAAGACAGAGAGCTCCACCTGTCTAGGCTAGGTAATCCCAGCTATAGCTATAAGGGAGGGATACCGGTTCGGTTACCATGTTTCAACAGCTCTTCTCTGATAAAGTGTCTCGGCAGCTCTCGGAAGGGAAGGGAAGGGAAGGGAAGGGAAGAGAAGACCTTCCGGCTGCCGCCTTATCGCATTCCACAATGAGTAGGTGGCTGCCGACCGGACACGTAGTTTACACGTTTTCGATGGCGCCTCGTACTTTGTGGCCTACCGGAGCGACAATTTGACCATCAGATGATTCATATATCGTGGTGAATGATTACACCCCTTCGGCCCTACCGCATAATTGCCATGGTTCAGATTGTAGCGGTAGCCCTGGCAAGGCAACTCTTGAAGAGAGCATTAGATGAACTAGCTGCCGTTCCGTTGTCCACAGATGAACTAACTGGACACGGCCTTATCGCATTCAACAATTTGACTGTCAGATGACTAATCTATCGTGGTGAATGATTACACCCCTTCGGCCCTACCTTTAAGTGGTATAATTGCCATGGTTCAGATTTACCCGGCAGCCCAATCCAGGCTAAGCACTAATCTTCCCTTTCCTTCCCTGGTGGTTCGCGTGCTAATGGATGGTGCATAAGATCCGGCAGCCTACCGGGTGCCACTTTGTCCCTATCTATCTTTCCGTCTTCTTTCTTACCTTTCATCTCATCTACACGGTTACTTGGCTTCGAACCTTTGTCGGCACTTTGACGGATCTCGCCCTGTGTCCTTTGCTCCGTAGGCATTGAAGCCATGGTTTCGCTCTTGCCCTCGTTCCCTTGGTCCTCTTTCAAGGCACTCGAAGGTAGGTTTTGTATCCTTTGTTCTAAAGCTCGAAACCGTTCAAAGAACATCTCACGTTCGACTCGTAGTTGTTCAAAGAGCATCTTACGTTGTTCCTCGAGCACCTCACGTTCGACTCGTAGTTGTTCCTCGAGCACCTCACGCGCAGAACGTTCGATTAAGAGTTGTTCCTTGAGCTTCGTAACTGTAGAATGGAGCCCGGCTACATCTGATTGGTCGGACTTGGAATGGTTAGACCATGACTGCGGCATGGCGGGCGACTGCGGTATGGCTGGCTTGGATTCTGACTGCGGTATGGCTGGCTTGGATTCTGACTGCGGTATGGCAGGCAATTGGGCGGGCGACTGCGGTATGGCAGGCAATTGGTTGGATGAAAGGCCTATTTGTGATTTCGGTTTCTCTTGTCTCGTCACTGATGAATCAGATATCTTTAAGGGTAAGGTACCAACCCATCTATTGTTCTTATCAATCACGAGGTTTCTTTTTGTTGAAGGATCAATGCCTAGATTTAACATAATTGATGAACGATAAATATTGAGTTTCGACCAATTAATCTTGAAATTAGACTCTACAGTAGTTTTGATAACTCGACCCATATTCCTATACTGTTCTATGAACCATGAAAGGTCTACCTTGCCCCTGGCTAAGCCTTTGTTACGGATTATGTTCTTAGAATCATCTAAGACCAGCGCATAGCATTTAGGTGCTAAGAAGTATCCCTCTACAACCTTATGCTCTAGTTTGAGTTTTCCTAGTTCATAGGAAGACACTTCCGAGTCTGGAAGTGGTTTGTCCAAAGCCACCGAATCAGTGTCGGTATAATGACATCCCGGTTTTGATATGTAAGGATACATGTGTATCCGAGCATATGCGGTGATTGCAGCCGACATCTGCACCGCGGATGAGCTATTATTATCGAGCATGTTCTTCCTGTGTAACAAGGATGTATTAATAGGATGACCACTCATTCTTTGCAGCATGCCCGTGTAACTTACAACGTAGTGGGTTTCATTCACCGGTGAAATCTCACTGAATTGATAAATTGACATTAATTGTTCAAGTTTTTCACGATCACAAATCTCTGTGATGTTGCATTCTGGTTTGATGCCGAACCTCCCGTACAGTGAGTTCATAGTCAATTTATGAAGGGAAGACATAACCTGGTCTCCTTTCTGTTTAGCTACCAACCTTTCCTCATAGATTTCCCTTACGAATTCAGAGAAAGGACTTTCTATCTTATCGAAGAGAAACCCGTGCCTAATTTCCACCTTATAACCTATCTTGACCGCTAGTTTTAACTCCTCCGTAAAGTAAACACCCGTAAAGGTCCCTACCGGGAACAGCAGAGTTCCAGTTTTTGGATCTTTGTAGGGAAGCAACGGCACTTCGATGGAATCAGGGCACGTCACTTTAGCTTCCACAAAGCCAAATAGCTGCTCCAGATCGCGGCCCTTTAAGTTACCATTCCATACTGGTTTTCCGCCTGGCATTGGCTTTGTCATTGCGTAGGGATATAATGAGTTGACATCGTAGTAGAATAACCCTTTCCCGTGGGGTATGTACACGTCAGTATGACCACCGTAATATCCTCGCCGAATGAAGGCTGCTCTATTTGGTTGTGGACGATATATAGGATTGGTACTAGGATAGTAGTGAGTACGGTAGATTTTCATAGCCATCGACGATACGGTCAGGCTATTTGTTATATCCACCATATATCGATTCCAATATTTCTCTTGTGCTTTCCTAAGCACTCCCGCCAGAATTAGGATATCCTGCTCCAGATACTTGATCAATTCCTCTTTTTTATCTGAAATATTGAACTCATTCAGTTCGTCGTAAGGGATTGATCCCTTGCAGCCCAACTCAGGGCACATTGTCTCTACTCTTATAGGCTTTTTCGGTATCCTTAAGTTCGTCCTTGACCGTACTTTTGCCAGTTGCCTACATAACTTTCGGGAGGCTATAACGGAGGCCTTGTTAACCCACTGGCAAGTCCCCAATTTCAAGTTAAAAGATTTCTCAGAGACATGTTTCAAAAGAGTCGGGGCTACCTCTACCCAACATCTTTGTAACCCTATACAGTCTCTAACTATACTATACTAGATTGGTGCATTGGCATCCTACCGGGACTGGCTATGCAACTGATATTACTAAACCCGTCTAAAATTGGCATTACTAACTCTCTTTTTACTACACTTTCGTTCTTCTTTCCCTATTCATAATCTTTATGGTATAGATGAAATACTCGTCCTCGCCATTCATCTGAATTAACCTTGGAGTACACAACTGAATTAGAAAAATCTGTGTCATGCATTGGTAGTAACAATTGGTAGTAATAACAGCTTGACCTTCTCGAGGTCCCGTGGTACAATTTTCTTTCCACGGAACCTGGACTTCTGATCCGGTCCACGGAAGAGGGAGGAAATAGGATGCAGGACTTGACTTAGTCGCTCGTCACGGAACAAGCTAACTAAGCCAGAATCACCGAGACAAGTAACCTCTTTTCTTTTTCGTATATATCCCTGGTTTCCTTTCTCACTGCTACTTCAGCATCATCGCTACTAGCGGGCCTCAAGCAGTCATCGGATCCTATCCCATAAAGATACGTATCCTTACTCACTTACTTATTAGGTAGTTAGGTAGGTTACCGAATCTTTCTCAGGCAGCCTCGTTGGAACGAAAGAAAGAACGAAAGTCAGATATCGAAGCTGTCTTCATTTCAAAATGGATTCCTTATCGAAGGGTAATTAATGATATGGATAAGCCTATACCAACTCGTCAATCTCCTCTATATTTGACCCGTTTCATATTACTCAAATGAAAACAAGAGACTCATTAGCGAATCTACCCAGCAATTTGATAGATTTTCCATTTCTCTATCCGTGCTACTTATTAATAATACTGAGGTTTGGGAAATGAAGGGGGCATAAAAGCAAAGATTTGGAAATGACAGGGCTCCGTCTCCATGAGATACTTCACGATGTCCACCCTCCCGCTCCTCTTTATGGGCTCTCCGTACCCGCCCAAGCCCACCCCAATAACCACCCTTCCTTGGGATCTTCTCTTCGTCACTATGTCCCGGTACCCCTGGGACCTGTAAGAGTCCTCAAATGCGTCCCCAAAAGAGCAGTAAGATACCGGTTCTGTCCCTTGCGTCTCCGCGCACATACGATTCGTATAACGACCCGCTTAAGGGCACCTTCCTCGCTCCCAAGGGCATCTCTTGGCCCGGGCAATATATCACCTTGGCGAACAACCATTCCAACACCCCCGAGGAGTCTAGCCCGCCTCCGCTCAGCTCATTGATAGCCTCCACACACTGCCCTATCCGGGACTGCTCGGCCGGCATCGCCAATGCCCAGTTAACCAGCCCGCTAGCGTCCTCCTTAAGCTTCTCTAGGAGAAGCGGGTCTCGCCGCGCGGCGGCCTTCGGCGTCAGCAGGTACAGCATGCGCCGCCTAAAGCCGCTGGTCCGGTCTTGCACACTCCACTTCGCGTTGGAGGTAACTAGGAGGAGGGCCCGGATAGCTAGAGAGAAGATCCCCCCGTTCTTGATCTCGACAGTCACCTTATCCCCCGAGATCCGTTTTTTTAGGATCGAGCATATCGCGTCGTTTACCTTGAGTGGTATATCCGGCAGCGTGATAAGCACCTTGTCCTGGATCGCCCTCATCTCAAAGCGGTTTGCTAGCCGTAGCACATCCAACGCGCAAGATGCCTCCCCTATGATGTGCTCCAACAGCTGCACCATCGTGGATTTCCCCGTGGCCCCTGGGCCCCGAAGGTACAGGCAAAACTGCTCGCTGTTATCCTGAGTGAACAGCAAGCGCAGGAACGCCCGTAGAACATTGAGTTTCAACGGGTCTCCTGCTGTTAAGCTAAGTAAGAACTCCTTCTGTACCTTGGTGAGCTGTGTACACGGATTCAATGCGATCCCGCATTGATTAAAGGACCAAAGGCCCGGCCGCGGCGGCAACAGCTCCTTATCGTCACCCCGTACTACCAGGACCCCGTTGGTAAAATGCACCCCTTTCAGCGGCTGGGGTGTCTTGTATAGCCGCTGCCTCAGGTACTCTTCGATAAGCCGGCGGAACTGGAGGGTCCCCATCCTCTTTCTTAGGGGAGGCGTGTATCTGCCCCTCATCTGAGTGATCTCGGCCTCGATCGCATTCATGATCTCGTAACAGGATCCGTCGTGGGTCGACCAGTATCCGTTCTCGTACTTGTACCACTCTCTCTCGGGCAGCCTGAATATCCACTTGTCCTCGAATCGCTTAGCCACCGCAAATGTGTTGAATTTATTGTTTTTTTATTATTTATTTATTTTTGTTTTTTAAATGTGTTGAATTGAAAAAAATTGAGTAAATAGATCTGGATCAACAAACTGTTCCCCGGAATCCAGAGCGATCACCGTTCTTTCATCTCTTTAATTCCGCGGGGACACATGACCGGCCGGAACCGCCGGGACCTTCAGTCCCAATCTATTTACTCAATTTCCCTTTCCGCAGTTTATAGTCAGGTCAGCCGGGACTTGTGTCTCCAGGTCTAAACACTTGACGACTTCTCGGGCTAGGAACTGCCATGAATGCTGGAGACTGCCCTGGGTATAAAGCACCGAGGATAAGACACAGATTGGATAAGACATGAACATGTTAATAGACACTGACACTTTAACAACCTACGATGTTTCTCATACTGGAGATACAGGTATATTAAAGGTGCCTCGCCGCGACATAACTCGTCTAATAATGGACAGAGAGCTGACGGGAAAAGGCCCTAGACCTAAACATTTATTGGAGGAATTGGCACAACAAAATCTTGATGCCATTCAGTGCCAAATGGCCGTACCCGACGGCGACGCCCGGTTTTACCTATGCAACGACTGAGTCTATTTCACTGAAGTAATATCCCAATGTAAGGGAGGCGCTCTCCCGGAACCGGAAAAAAATGACTTCTACGAGGTAGTCAGTTCCCTCAAACCGGCCCATTACGGAGGTCTTATTAATGCGATAAAACAACACCTTTTTATGACAGAACACAAAAAGGAAGTCACGCATCTTCTCACGCAGATTGAAGATGTTGCACGCTGGTTTAATCCTTCTCGGGTTCACCCTCTTTTGGAAGACTTGATGGGGGCAGCTTGGGCTTCGGGTATAAACCCAGGAAATATCCCGATACACAGCGAACAGAGCTTTCAAGTCATCGCCCAAGCCCTCCTCAAGCATTTTGGAACTAACAAGATAAACCCCACTTACCAACGGAGCTGCCAGTCAGAGGGTCTGACAACTCATCTGAGTCTCTTGACTCATCTCTACGGGCGCCTTTTGGCACTGCTTCCCGTGAACACGGAAAGGCTTTTCCCGTACCCGGAAGTAGGCCTCGACCTCAACATGGAGGACGACGAGGACGAGGACCTCAAAAGAATTGGCTCTTTCCTGCGCAGGCTTACGCGACCTCAGTCCGCGCTGGAAATCGTGGGAGATCCAAACGTCTCTTCGGTCATGGAACCAATTCTTAGGTTTCAGGATTTCCTCGTTCCGATTGTAATTATAGTGGGGTTTCTATCTTTTCTCATACATCTCTGGAAGAGAAAGGGAACGAGATTATTTAAAGCTAGAGCAACGGAATAACTATCTACTATCTCGGAAGAAAGAATTACCAACTATTACACCAAATTGCCAGTGGATGAGATCGGTTGAGTGGTATCGGTTGGGGATGGAATTGCACGTGTTTATGGATCGAACAAGATTCAAGCGGGGGAAATGGTAGAATTTGCCAGCGGTGTGAAAGGAATGGCTTCGAATTCTGAGAATGAGAATGTAGGAATTGTTATATCCGGTAGTGATACCGCCATTAAAGAAGGAGATATGGTCAAGCGCACTGGATCTATTGTGGATGTTCCTGTAGGAAAGGCCATGCCAGGTTGTGTAGTTGATGCGTTAGGAGTACCTATTGATGGAAAAGGTGGGGCGGCCGTTAGATCATCTGCGGTCGAAAGAGGCAAGGCCAGAATTGCATACAGGCATGGGACTCACCAGAACCCGCGAAGGGAGGCCGAGACCATAGCATGTCGCAAAAGCACGATTGAAGGCAAAGCGTCTCAGACGAATGAAGATCATCGTGCAAGCCCGGTAGTTTGGTGAAAGATGAGGCCGAAAGCTGGCAAATCGGAGTCTTTTTCGGGTGACCATGCCCTATTCAACGTGTTGCCAGATAGACGCGGATATGCTCCCTGCCTGCTATAGGCACATCATGGTCAGGCCCGAGTGCCACTTCTCCCTCCTTTCGTTTACAGAGAGCGGATTACCTATCTATTGGGGACGGAAGACTGAACGACATCCCGGCAAAAAACGTGGGACCTTTCAACTCTTATCTTATTATGGTCCCAACCATCCGCAGGTAACACCGGCGAGATCTTCGCAGGGAGGAAAGCCCCGGAGAGAAGTCAGAGGGCCCATACCACCTGCCTACCTTTTAGGAACCGGGAAGCACTTGGCGAATGCCAAGTAGAAGGGAAGGAGCCTATGCATTTGTCATGCCCTTCGAAACAGAATAACTTTAAGGCAAGCAAGTTTTACCTGACTACACTGAAAAGCAAGCCATTTTCCTCTCTGCAAACTCCAGGAGGGAGTGGACCCCGGGGAAGGAAGGGCCACGGGGGGAACTTGTGAGGGAGTTTCCACCCTCCTTTCGGTCATTATCGCCACGTTGACCACACTGAAAAACCCATAACTTTCGGTTCTATCATTCTCTCTCTACTAGAAGTGTTTGTAATGCACAGCATCCTTAGCTCAGTCGGATAGAGCAACAACCTTCTAAGTTGAAGGTCACAGGTTCAAGTCCTGTAGGATGCGGAAAGTGCACATTAGATCATATACCTACGGGAATGCTTTGCCCTTGTTCAGGGCTTAGGGTTCTTCCTTTCAACCGAACCTGCATCATGCTTCGGTCACTTTTCGCTATAGTGGTATATGGGGTTACTCGCCCTCCCTTCACTTCTTAAACAGCCATGATTACCAAGAACCAATGCTCAGCGCATTTTTATGAAACCCTTCAATTTCTCATGGCTTGCAGTCCACTTGAACAATTTGCTATTGTTCCATTGGTTCCCAAACGGATACATAGATTTCGAACATCAAAGAAAGAAAGCGTATTATGCGCCACTCCGGACTATCCATTCCAATTATTGTGGTTTTTGAGGTATCATACCAATACACGTCTCGGAATTTCGATCGATATTCGCGGAGTTGATTATCCCTCTCAAGAACGAAGATTCGGAGTAGTCCATAACTCACCAAGCATTCGATATAACTCATGCATTCGTGTACGAATCGGTGTAGATGAGATCACTTCTGCAAGTTCGGTAATCAGTATATCTCCATCAGCCGGCCGGTGGGAGCGAGAAGTGTGGGATACGTTTGGTTTACATTCCTCCAATTATCCTGATTTACGCCGTATATTAACCGATTACGGTTTCGAGGGTCACTCATTATGAAAAGACTTTCCTTTAAGTGGATACGTGGAAGTACGTCACGATGATTCGGAGAAACGTGTGGTTTCCGAACCGATGGAGATGGCTTAAGAATTTCGCTATTCCGATTTGGCCAGTCCTTGGCGACTAATGCCGCCCAGATCCTTTTGTAATTTCG
Source organism: Cibotium barometz (assembly GCF_041138505.1). Lineage (NCBI taxonomy): Eukaryota > Viridiplantae > Streptophyta > Polypodiopsida > Cyatheales > Cibotiaceae > Cibotium > Cibotium barometz. Next base: position 47,583 of record NW_028229454.1, on the reverse strand, counting down.
CCAGTCCTTGGCGGCTAATGCCGCCCAGATCTTTTTGTACGTCTCCGGGTTCACCTGGCGAAGGAACGAAAAAAGACTGGCAAAAATTACTGATAGAGATCGAGGGGATCGATAAATTCATATTGTACATGCAGGAAGTGGTGCGCGATATTGATGTTGCCGCCTTTAAATACGCTTATGCGTATAAGCTCAAGAGAATAAGAGTTATGAAACACTTTGTTGAAAACATTATCGAAAAATATGCTGAAAGGCAAAATGTTGCCAAAACGACATTTGGCAAAATGAAAGAAATGGTTACTAGATTCAAAAAAGATCTCTAGCTCCGCAGTTCGGGTATCTAAACCCGTGGCGCCGGGAGTTCAGGTGGGTGAGCCGAGTGAAAGGAAACTATCCGGCCCGGTTCGGAGAGCACTTTGCCAGGCTACGCATCTGAAGTAAGCAAAGAGAATAGTTTTATTCTGTCCCATTGGACTAAGTTTACAGCTTGAATGCCGGATTTCTGACTCTACCCATTCGGATGGGTGTTTACCCCGAAACGTTTCTAAAGTGTATGCATACTTCCGTGAGTAACTTAGTGCAACACGGGTTCAAATCAACTTATTTTTGATATCACAAAATATTTATATGGCTTTTAAACTCACTTTAGGTAGCGTCCTTTTGATTGGAGCCTAGGGGTAAAACAAAACAGAAGTTTACCTCGCCGCTGTGTCTTCCATCCCTGCTTAAACAGATTCATTCTGCGCATTCCTCCCTACAAGAAAAGGCTTCAAATATCCGGGCAATTCTTGCGTTCCATCCTTCCCAGGCCCGGCTGGACGGATAAACGTGGCATGTGATTGCCCTTTGGGCAAGCACACTCGTAGCAATAGAGTGTGAGGGATCCCAAGCCGAGGACAAATGAAGGGATTGGGAGATCGGAAACATAGTATTTGCTCAAGAGGGAAGGGTTTCCTTACCGGAACCGGGAATGCTAGAACCAGAAATGCTGGAACCAGCACCGGAATATTGTATGGAAATGCTGGAATCAGCACCAGAATATTGTACGGAAATGCCATCAACTTCATTGCACCCTATCACTATAGGGGATCAATATTTAACCGGGTTGGCGGGTATGTTTCGTTGAAAATGACCCCGACCTGCGGGCCTTCAGTGAGGGCTAGATTGGTTTTGCCAGGGGATGTTGGAGAAGCCCATCCCTGCAAGCTCCCTTTCCGTCACGCTTTTGCCCTCTACCCATTCCGATCCAGGTTCGTTCAGAGGGAATTGCAGAACAATACTACATTCACAAGTAATAAGGGTAGTCCGGGCATAAGTAGGGCTCATGTGGGGAAACCGCTGCCTTTTTTCTCGCGATCGAATTGCGCGAGGCACTGATGGATTTGATGCAGAGAATATTCAGTATTAAGAAGTAGATCTGTGTCTGCAAGAGGTAAACCTGTGTCAACACTAAGAACCTTCTCACTTCAGGATTGCGAGCGAGGCGATCCTAGCAGGGATGCCTGGATTATCGCTGATCGTATCGTATTCTCAAAGCTGCAGCTGTGGTAATCGAGGCTTTGCTTCGTATTCTCGAAGCTGCTGCTTAGCGTTGATCGCTTCTTTAAGGATAATTGAAAGGTGATCGCTTCGCTCAGGCTTCCTTCGGGGAAGCCTTTCGCTACGCTTGCCTTTAGGTCCATTTCCAGAATCCGAGCTTGCACTCATCAATAGATGCAGCCGCGTAACCTCTTGCCGGTGAAAGCGGTTGACCATTAAGCAAGAGCGAGAGATCGACAATCTTGAAAGCGGTTGACCTTGATGCAAGAGAGGGAGAAGTCCATGGCGGAAAACTCGACCGCTTCAGCCAGTCGACCGCTTCAGCCAGTCGACGGGTTTCAGCCACTTCGACGAATGGAGGAGGCAACGATCTGATTCAATCACTAGAAAATACCTATAAAAAAGATGCGGAATGAATTAAACGGCTTTGTATTTATTTGTGTTTCAGGAATTCGGTGCTTGTTCTTTCAGTGTAAACTAGTCTGTAGCGTCCGTCTAGGAAGCTTGATCGGGGTAGAGCGCATCGCCGGTACGTCGTATCCGCTTCGCTTGGCTCGTCTAGGGCATCGGATTCATAAACCCCACGGCGTTGATTCCGTCGAACCGTATAACCCGAAACCTCTTCTACTGATGGCGGAGTTATTGACTCAGCCGTCCGTTGGAACGGCAACGGTAGTTGGCGAGTGAAGCAGGGGCCACCACAAGATCCACGAGGGACACTGCAGCAGGTGAACGCTAGGAACCTGCAGGGTTCCCTACTAAAGATTTACCTAATCGACAACAGAAAAATTGGCTATTTGCTATACCGGGCCCAATTCGATTCATTTCTTGGTCATTCCCAGGAAACCCGGGAAATAACGGCAATTTATCCCCGGCAGTTCCCGTTCCCCTACAGGAAGCAAAAGAAATAACGCGAGCCTAAAACAAAACCTCGACCTTCCCCCGGGTTCAACTCTTCCCTTGGGACGAGTTTCATACCAAAGGCTTTTCGGTCGAGGTGCCCTAAGTTATCTCGATGGGTGAAATCTCAATAAGGTGGTAAAGCTATCGAAAATCCTTTCAGAGGTAAGAGGGGAGGTGTGTCCACCTGGCCCTTGATCAAGGTCCCAACCACATTACGCTTTAATACGTGGATGACTTTTGAGTTCCATATCGGATATTGTCAATAAAAAAACACTGTCCCATTCCATGATAAAAGTTTTTACCTTTAGCCAGGAATTAATTCCTTGATGGATGCTTTATTTGTGATTTCTAGTGCAGATCTTTTCTTCTAGCAGATATAGCCTAAACACATATGCATATACATATTCATATTGAGATAAATCTATTTTATATGGATATATGCATATATGTATATATGGATAGAATCCCTCTCGTTCCCGGAATGGAAACCTTAAAGCACGATCCAGAATGGTTACGTTAGTGTTACATCACCATCAAATCCTATCGGATTTAACCCCTAGACCAGGTCACGCGACTACAGTGAAGTAGTTCGAGCTTCCTGGTTACCTGTTTTCAGCAAGTTCACCGGTGCTTTTGCACACCAACGAGATTTGGGCTAAACTCATCCCAAGCCCTAGGATAGCCTCACTCAATAGCGGATTTGACTGCCCCAGCCATGGAGAGGATACTTATTGGGAAGGGTCTTATCCTTATGACCCGTTACCAGGTCGTGAACCCTGGCCGAACGGGTGCCAGCTTCAACACATTGGGGCGGCCCGGAAGCGAAGCGATTTTACCAATTCTTTTTCCGCGTGAATTGGGTTGATTGAAGGTAACGAGGAGGCCATACTGGGTTAAATCATAACACCCCTCGAGGTGGTGAGGGATCGTGAGTGAGCATATTCTATGGCACGTAGCGGCAGCATCACGGGGTTACGTTGGAACCGGATTTCGAATGTCCAACCGAAGACTTCAATCTATAGGTTGTGAACGGAAAAGTAATTAGATTGTATTTTATGCACACATACAAGACGTAAATTTCATTGAATAAACATATCCCAATAATATATGCCGCAGCTGATAAGGATTTAATGACAATGTCAATAAATATGGCTCTCTCAAGCTTGCTTGGAAGTACACCACATTGGGATTGCTTACGCTTCAAAAGTTCGATTACAGAAGTGCGTCAGAAACAGATTAAGGTCACGTTTGCAACTCATACCGGACCGAGGCGTCAGTCGTGGATACGTCAATATGACGTGACAACGCCCCTATTGAAAGTTGGCCAAGGAATTACGCAACATGGAACGAAGATTTGCACTTTTAGACGGCTGAATGAGGTAATTTTCCCACGAAGACCGAGATTCGTTTTGACTTTAGCCAGCACTGCAGACTCTGGTCCTACAAAGCTTACCTCTTTGTCTGAGCTTACGCCTGGGTTTATCCCACGTAAGAATTAATCAGCTTTTTCACGACCTCCTCTGAGATCACGCCGGCTTCTTCTGGGTGCACAACCCCCGAAGGTCATGGAGCATAATTACTGGGGTTTTTACATTGATAAAAAAGGCTCAGCGAGGGGGGAACTCGACCGGTTCCCCAGAGGTGGTTCAAGATGAATTCGGCCCTTTATTCGGAAGCGAAGCGTCAGCAAGACGCAGCGACCGAAGCAAGCGATCTTTGCCGTTCTTGGGTCCCGAAGTCCCTTTTGTCCCGCCTGCCCTTTGGGGTTGATCAACCAACCCGATCAGTCTTGATAGATGTATCTCTCGGACCTACAGATGAAGACGAACAAGGTGACCCCGGGACCCAAGAACCGCAGGAGTTCGCTCATGTCCAATCGGATCCTCTAGGCATTGAATTGTTTGCTCATTATTAATGGATCTCCTCATGAACCTGATCGATCTATGAATCCAAACAATTATTGAATTGTTTGCGGGAGGCGGTAGTGAATATGAAGTTTTTTCGAGAAGCAGCGCTGAATCCCACGCCTCCTACGCCTCTAGGATTTCACCGAGAATGAGGAATGAGATGGATCGGATCGATGAGTGATCGCCTTTTCTGGCAAGTCTCCCCCTTGCTTGGAGCCTGCCTCTGGGCAATCTCTCTACCTCAGTGATCTTGCCGTCTTTTCCACTAGAGTCTTAGTTCCTTGCAAGCATACCGAAATTAATGAAATATTTGACAAAATGGCATTCTTTGATTTTGAGTACCGTATCTGATTAGAAAATCTGTGTATGCGGTCGATCCTTTCAGCTCTTGGGCGGCTTTCGATATACCTTTTTCTTCAGCTTCTATAGTTCAGCGGATAGACAGCTTTCGATGCACCTTCTCAAAGCTTCGCAGCGCTCAGCTTCATTGTTCGATAGATACACCAAACCCTTTCTTTTGCTAGAGTGCCTATCCAATGGACATAAGCAGATTTCATTTCTATCACGAGCATCGAGGCCATTTCTCCATTATTCTAGTCTTCTTTTTCAAGATCACTTCGGCCTGGCCACCTTCCTGGAGCTGGCATTAGATAACCAAACCCATCGCTGGACTAGGGCCTCTTACTGCTAAGCCTCTATATCCAACGATGCACTTTCCCACCATTCAACATCGTATTAGGACTGTCGAAAGACTTTATTAAATTAACGGCTTCTCACTATCGAAGAGCGAATAAAAAGCAAGCATCCTTCAAAATAAAAAACTTTCCAAACCAAAAAGGTAGCGAAAGGATTTGCCAAAAAAGCCCCACCCACCTTGCTACCCCGGTGCAAAGCACTGGATTGCGAGCATCCTTCGGATTGGTTCGGCATTCCCTTCCAGGTACATAAGGAATGATTGCTTGCCTGGCGGGAAGTAAATATTTCGGTTTCCATCAAAAAAAAGCAGTGAATGCGAGAATCCTGCAATAAATTGCAAGCGCTAGGAGAATCCCGGCCCTGGCTGTGTAGCTCGAATCCCTGGCTGTCGAAAGAAAAGCGGTGAATTGGGGAAGGGCAAAAAAAGGGCAAACGATTTTACGCAAGCCGGAAAACCACCTTATCACTCAGCAATGTGCATTGGTTGCTATCCGAGCAATTAGGGTTGGGTTTGACCAACTCCCGGAAAGCGAGAATTCGAATTCTCGCCTCGTCACACCACACCATCAAGTCAAAGTCCCCGGACATGACCTTCCGGAGAAACTGGTAAATAGAATACGCGGTACACCTGCGGCCCTCGGCGCCTCGACTGGACCCCTCATTGGAAAGAGAAATAACTACTTGGTTTGGGAGAGTGGTTCCAATGGCGGAATAATGATCTCTAAAAGCAGGCAAAAGTTGAGGGTTCGAATCCCTGGGAATTTTCTCTCCCCCGAATTACGAGAGTGAAACGAGTTGCTGTCTGCTCTTGCCAGCCCATTTCGCGGTTCCCCCTCTGGCTCAGGAAACGAGGTCATAGTCGAACGGTTCGCATACATTCTGGCCCCACGTACTTCTCAATCGAATAAGGAGCTCGAATCATTAAGAAATACTGATCCGAGCATTCGCTCGTATTCTGAAAGATGTGTCGTACTAGAGGTGCCGGTCAAGCGCAATCAACAACCCGTATCCTTGGGGAGCAGAGAACAGGGTGAGGCGGCCAGAGGAGCGGAATGAAGTTTCGAAATAATGAGGTAGCCTTGAGGAGGCTCCCGAGAAAGCGACTTCTCTCTAGCGCCGATACGATCGAAGTGGTGAACCGAGAAAAGATTCGTGAACTATTACTGCTGCCAACGACACACCCTTATGACATAGTTTCGACAGTGTGATGGGATGGGACCGTGTCTTGGATAAAGTCTAAACTCTAGAAAAAGAAGAAAGGGCTATGGGCACGTATAAACAATAGCTCCCTTGTGTTTGCCCATATGATACGTGCTGCACATGGAACGAGGACGGGGGCGTAGTTCAATCGGTAGAACGCATGTTTTGCAAGTATGAAGTTATCGGTTCAAGTCCGATCGTCTCCATTCGTATACAGATTGGCACATTAGATAGAAATCCAAAAGCGCCACCAGCAGACGGGCGACACACGTGCTACAATGGCCGGGACAAAGAGCTGCGACCCCGTGAGGGCAAGCTAACCTCTTTTACGCAGATTATGGCCGGAAGATACTGCCGGGGGTACGCGGCTTGTTGCCTGCCTAACGGCGTTTGCCACACCCATAATACGGAATTCATTGAAACCAGACACACACGGCACGAATGCGAGAATTTCGATATCAGGACCAGCGAGCGTGCACTACCTCCCGACCTAACTTTTCTTTTCACTCCCGCCGGGCACGAGTCCAGAAATGCGGTTAGCCCTTTTGCTTGCCTGCCAGCCAAGAAACTGCCATGAATATCGAGAACAGACAGAGAAGAGCAACAGAATATAAGTACGATTTACGCGCGAATTGATTTTATTTGCGTTAAAGAGTTCTGATTTATTCGGGTTTGCATGAAAAAAAGTGAACTTTCAAGTATGGAGCAACAGTCCTCTTTTGAAACTAAAACAGTTACAAGCTTACACATGAATGGTGATGCGGCAGACACTTTCACTGAAGATTTCACGCCCCTCTCGTGACCCTAACAGACACCCAATAGTTAGTTACGCTAGAAGGTGCGAAATTAATTGGAGCAGGAGCGGCTACCATGGCCTCAGCGGGAGCAGTAGCAGGTACTGGAAACGTATCTAGTCCTTCGATCACTTCTGTGGTGCGAAATCCTTCATTAGCGGGAGCAGCAGCAGGTATTGGAAACGCATTTAGTCCTTCGATCACTTCTGTGGTGCGAAATCCCTCATTAGCCAAACTTGCTATTAACGTAGGATTATTTGTTAGTTGCGTTGGGGCGGCCAAGGGAGTGATTTATTCTTTTGTGATGGATACATACGTAATTAAGAAATTGATCGGGTATCGGCTGTCCGGCGTTCTGTTGAAATGGCTTTTTCGTCAGGGTATTTTAGCCACGATTAGTACCGTATTTGTTCATCCTATCCTAATAGGGTGTGGGTTCTGGTTCTTGGTCGCCGGGAGCAAGTGCGTGGCCCACTGTGTAGATGCGGGGGAAGGTGGAAGCAGCTATGAAGGCGCCCTCTTGGCTTTCCGGGTAGAATTAAGCCGGGTATGTAATCCATCCCCGGATCGCCCGCCTATATCCGCACGGGAGGACCTAGAAAATCAATATGCCTTCTTCAAAGGCATATTGACCAGCGTTTGCGATGCACCGGCCTTGGATGACACAAGCAAAGCGGCACTGAGTGCAGCCTGCTCCTTCATGAAGGATGTCGCCCTGACGACATTGGCACAGCTTGTGGATTTCAACCCTGATATAACTTCCATCCATCAACCCGCTGATAATTTTGCAGCGGATTCCGTGGAAGTTAGAAACAGAGCTTTCAACTTATTGGCAAGATGTGAGGGGGCCCGGAGATTCACGGAAACCCGACGCAATGACGTGAGAAGAGCTCTATCTGAGATGGAATCGATATGGGTTACCCACAAGCCTATCGTCGACAACATCCCGGATAACTCAGTATACTCAGCGATGGGGGCGGGAACGCGGTGTATTTCTAATACGCTGCTCGAGTATATTCTTGATCGGGATTCCGACTAGGGGCTCGGCCATTCCCCTTACTTGGATTAACTACATTTGCGACCTTTTTCTTTCGGTATGTGGGATTTTCTCTCTCTCTGGGTAGATATATGTGGGATTTTCTCTCTCTCTGGGTAGATAATTGATTGTATTTCATTTCCATAGTTTGTAGTTTCTTCCTCTTCAGTACGAACCAACACTAAGGGAAGGTCCGACCCCTTCCCCTCTATATCAATGACATGGTTCACCTCGTGAGGTTATGGATGACAGGCCATAAGATTGGACATCACCTCCCTGCCTTCCACTCCTTCTGTGAAAACACTACTTTCAGCTTCATTCCGTAAGGGGGCTGTCCCCGCATCTCCGGCTAAAGGCCTACCTGTATCCCTTCCTGTTAGATTGTGCCTATGCACTTGGTATATATTTACGGGACCGGACTCAGCAAAGGCGGAGCCGGTAGCAGAAACGGAGCCGATGGCAGGAACGGTATCAGATTCGGAGCCGATGGCGGAAGAGCCGGAAGGGGATGCTGCTGAAGAAACCGAGGTTGGGATAGAAGCGGTATCAGCCCGAATTCCAATCTCCAATGCTCCCAATTGCACCATGTTCGCAACGTCTTCATTGCGAAAACTGTCTACGTAAGCTATTACGCCTTGCGTACGTATATCTGTAATTATATTGTCGACTTCCGCATTCATATCCACCACTCGGAGGTCGTCATCACCCTCTCGACTAAGCCATGCCCTTCCGCGATTGCGCACAAACCCTAAACCGAATAGTAATGAGAAACCTCGCCAGAAGCTGCTATCGCTCGACAAAATCGGTGTTCTGTCACCAGCTAATCTTCCGGCTAGAAGTTCAACAGCGTGGTTCATGTCATCCACGGGGCGGGGCTACAACTAATCGGCGACACAAGCGCTGCCATGATCTCTTCCGAGGGCATGTTCGTTACTCTGGTTGGGGCGTCGACAGGACCTGTTGACGGGGAGTCCCCACCCCCGCCCCGACCCCAAAGGAATTTAACGCCTACCACAAGGGCTTCCTTTCCGGAGTGCCAATTCCGTTTACCAAGACTCCGATTTGCCAGCTTTCGGCCTCGTAGTGCCATCGTTGGCAGCTTTGGCCAATTCGTTCAATGCCAACCCAATTCATAGATCAGCTTAGGACCACCAGGTTAACGTCTAGCATCGGCTAGATCCGGCAAGTCGAGGCTATTGATATCGAAAACACAGTGGACTTAACGGCTTCGTCCATCACACTGTAAAGCCGATAGATTGTATCGTTTGCCTGGCCGTGCAACCGAACGTATCAAGCCATGCCAGCCCATCTCCTGCAAGGAAGACTGGCATTCGAGCATGTATCGTAGTCATGTCCACCAGGTTCCGTTTTCGCACGATTTGTCGGCGTCGCCTTTTCGTGTGGTTGTCAATGCGTTCCTGCAAGTACTAGTGACATTGCCATTAATCCACTTCCTATACGAGTTGCTTACCCGCCCGATCCTGATTCCGATAAGCGAGACCCTCTCATGGATTCTTTGGTTTCGAAAAAACAGAATGAATCGGAAGATAGCTGCTACACCGAAACTGGGTGCGAAGAACCAACCGGATTGCCCCAAGGGATAAATCAAGAATACGGAGACGAAAACCGCAATCGGAGCGGAGAAAGCTATTGCGTTGTAGGGGCGTAGTTGTACGGACCTAGCAAGTTCGAATTGACGTAACATAAAACCTATTAGAGCAAAGGAGCCGTGAAGAGCGACGAAGGTCCATAAACCTCCGGCACCAACGGGTGAAATCTCCTTGTGCTTCAGGACCCCACAACAGAAGCAGGGAGTGAGCCAAACTGTTGGCAGGAGTGGATACCGCGGCAGTCAAGAAATTACATCCCTCCAAATAAGAACTGGCTAGTCCATGGGTATACCACGAAGTAACAAAGGTTGAACCCGGTGCGGTGGGGAACCATGTGGACCAGCTCGATGAATCCTGCTGAATGAGCAAGCTTTCGATACCCGTGGCTAAAATCCAATCGTATTGGCGTGAAATCGACGATTCGAGAATCTATCACGGATCATGATTTGACCCCATTCTGCCTTACATAAAATGCTTGAATTGGCATGGTTGCCGGGGCAGTGCAGGCAAGGCGCAAAGCGATTGCGAGTACAAAGTCAAATATGCAAGGACGAATGGCAGGTAAGGAAAGGGTAGACCTGTAATGTTTCGGCCAGATCATGTTGATGAACGTGATACCGCACCCATCCGCCCCTTCGCAGCCATCGATGCCTACAGAGCGGGAACCAAAACCAATCTTTAGGACTGACAAATCACGAATGAAAGGCGCGAACCACCAAGCTTTTAAGCTATCATCCAAGGCAACTGGCGCCTCGTAGTGCTATCGTTGGCCTGGAAGGCATCGGCTGGATCGGTAATCCGCTGGCCCGCCACGTGTGAATTTCAACCATGCGCACTCGGTGGGGTGGCAGAATGTCCACTCGCGGACCTTAACCCAAGGTTGCTCTAGGTGAATGCTCGCCATATTCCCTATCGGAGTTGATCCCGAGAGCTTTCGATCAGCCTTTAAGTGGGTTAATGACCGAAGCCACGCTCTTACGAAACTATATTCATAAGGTCATGGTTATTAAACTTGCTTCTACCTCTCAAATTACTTTTACTTCTAACTACATTTCTAGGGCAGGGGAAATAGCTCAGTTGGTTAGAGTGCTGGTCTGTCACGCCAGAAGTCGCGGGTTCGAATCCCGTTTTCCCCGGCGGGTGGCGCCTCCGTTTCGACAGGTGCCGATGGCTTTTCGACAGGTGCCGATGGCTTTTCGCCAGGTGCCGATGGCATTTCGACAGGTTCCGAGCACTTCTCTTTGACGGGCTCCTCTTCTTTGACAGGTTCCGAATCCTCTTTAACTGGGTTCTCCTTGACAGGTTCCGAAACCTCTTCCTTCGTTGAGTGATAATTTGCCGTTGATTGAGGAAATGCCGTTGATTGAGGAACCATCGGGAGCTTATGTTCTTCGCGGACAACGAAAGGGCTCCACCGTTAAGTTAATCAGGGCTGGGGTCGCTCTATGAATGGCCGGGCTACTAGAGGTCCAAGTCTTCAAAGGTGCTCCCCTTTCTTCGAGGTTACCGTGCTGGAAACCGAACTTTGCGTGACTCCGTCCCTCACGTATTTCCAGCTTATTGAGCGTGCTTCCTTTCCCGGGGAACAGACGCGAGGCTCCTAACACTAGGACAGAAACGAACATGGCAACGAAATTGCGTAGATGATTCTGAGTTCCTGCAGCTCGCACCCCGTGTCCACGGCTACACGCCAAACTGAGGTGGAGAATTCATTAAGCCCCCATCCCATTTGTTCTCTGTTCACTTCGTTTCCTTTCCGGCGATTTCACGGCCTCGTAGTGCTATCGTTGGCTTCCGCAATGCAATGCAATGCGGGAAGGCATTCAAACGCCGCGCCGAATGGAGGTCTATTAGCACGTGGCCCTAGGATTAACTGCAAGGCCTAGCTACGGCTCTCCAATTTGCATGGCTTAACGCGGGTTACACGGCCTGGTGTAACGGCCAGGTCACTATTAATATTAAAAACACAGGACAATGGGTTAACGTCGGTGAACCGCATTGGCAAGCCAATTTCAACCATGCCGCCCACGAAAAGGGCTGGCTTTCCCTACCTAATTCAGTCAATAAACCTACCCAGTCCAGTCAGTAATCCTGTGAGTCAGGAAATTAGCCTTCCCGGCGGGGTATTAGCCTTCCCGGGTCTTTGCAGCATGCGAAAAGGCTGGAGAGAACGAAGCGAGTAGCTTTGCTATGTAGTATCGAATACATATGGCAAAACCTCCCCGTTCGACTGAACTACGAATACCGAGCGAGATACGCAATAGCTTTGCTTTCACCGGCTAAGCTATTACTACTCGACTGAACTACGAATACTCTCGGGATTGCTATACTACATAGCTACTCCATAGCGAAAGAGCTCGCATGCTAAGCTAATTCAGGACTCCACTTACTGGCTTCACGAATAATCTCATTACCTTCACGAGCGAGGTCACGGATAGACAATCTGATCCGATTTGCTGAATATACATACCTCTGAAAGTAAAAGCAAAAGCGGAAGTGAGAGTGGAAGTGGAAGTATGGCCCGATTCCACTAATAAAGACCTCTCGGGACTCCTAATACTAGGGATCGGATCGAACAAGCATAGGCCCCCATGGCCTGAAGGCGAACCGGAAGCGGGATTCGAACCCAATAGCTACTTTCGCTCGGGTCGATCTCGCCATGACGCCACCAGAGCGATCCACATATCTATCAACGGGAGGGCCAGAGTACGTAATCGACGCTGATGCAATTTTTGATCGAATTAGTCACGAGACGCTTTCCGATGGACCTGATACTTCTCCCATGGTAAGGAGGCGGGTAGCTTCGTGGCTAGAAGCAGCAGTAATTTCGGTTTCTCGGCGAATACCTCTTTCCCGGAACAGGTGAAGTAATCTTTCCTCCCCTTGGCCAACACTGCATTTCACGGACTATTCATCCTGATGCTTAAGAGTCGGATAGAGGAAATCTTCGTTCAAAGGGAAAATGGGGAAGATACGAGGTTTCAATCCTCTCTCATCAGATACGCTGATGGTCTTGTGGTCTTCTATTTGAGTCTAGGAGTTATCAAGCCCGTGAGAAAACTGAGCAATGGCTCTAGCCAGCCGATAGGGCTAAAGCGACAAGGAAGTAGAACTCCAACCACGGCGTAGGTGTTCTTGGCGCTCATTGTTCTTCCCGCCTGTGGACATCATGGGTGGAGGTGGATCGCATCATTCCACGTCGTCCGGGAGGCACGAGCTGCTGAAACAACCTGCGGCAGTTGCTGCATGGGCATCGTCACGATCAGAAGAGGGCGGGGGAGCTCGCATTCCGGAACCCCCACCCGATGGGATGCGGGGAGCCGTATGACGGGAAACTGTCACGAGCGGTTCTGAATCGGCGGTCAGGCAGGGAACTCCCAACCCGATTGGTCGACCATAACCGAAATAAGACTCCGGAAAAGTCGTCGCCGTTGCCAAGAAATAGTTCATTTACATGAGTAAGAAACTGACGTATTTCCACTGGTCGCTTCCGTTTCGTATATTAGTTATTTCGTATGTCTTGTATAGTTTTCCGCGAATTAGCATTAAAAGGTTCTTTAATAGGCATAAACAAGTCGTGTTGGCAGCTGGTCGGCTTTACAAGTCCCGAGGGGTCTTCCTCAATCACTAATTACTATTTTGCTTAAAATATTACGGAGGTTGGTTCACACTTTATGGCATCGCAGAAAAGGCTTTAGATTATTTCAACGGGTGGCCTTTACTAGGGTCACCCCCCTTAAATGAGAGGCGGGAAAAACGTTCTGCTGGCTGGGTAACATAATGGCAATGTATTGGACTGCAAATCCTGGAATGACGGTTCGACCCCGTCCCTAGCCTATTCTTTTTCTTTCAAATTTCGGTTATAGAATGGCCGGTCTTTTTCACTTGCTTCTGATCAGGGACTACAGCCTGTGCCTGCTTTTTGTAAGCCCGTTCCTGTTGGTCGAATGCCCGGTCTCGGCAGCTCTGCGATTTGGCTTGATCGCTCTGCAAGTGATTGCGCTTGAGTCGTGGTTCCGGGGGAATCTTTCTCCGCCAGGTCGAATGAAGGCTTGGTATTTTCTAGTGATTGAATCAGATCGTTGCCTCCTCCATTCGTCGAAGTGGCTGAAACCCGTCGACTGGCTGAAGCGGTCGACTGGCTGAAGCGGTCGAGTTTTCCGCCATGGACTTCTCCCTCTCTTGCATCAAGGTCAACCGCTTTCAAGATTGTCGATCTCTCGCTCTTGCTTAATGGTCAACCGCTTTCACCGGCAAGAGGTTACGCGGCTGCATCTATTGATGAGTGCAAGCTCGGATTCTGGAAATGGACCTAAAGGCAAGCGTAGCGAAAGGCTTCCCCGAAGGAAGCCTGAGCGAAGCGATCACCTTTCAATTATCCTTAAAGAAGCGATCAACGCTAAGCAGCAGCTTCGAGAATACGAAGCAAAGCCTCGATTACCACAGCTGCAGCTTTGAGAATACGATACGATCAGCGATAATCCAGGCATCCCTGCTAGGATCGCCTCGCTCGCAATCCTGAAGTGAGAAGGTTCTTAGTGTTGACACAGGTTTACCTCTTGCAGACACAGATCTACTTCTTAATACTGAATATTCTCTGCATCAAATCCTAAAATTCTATTTACTCAATTTTCTGGTTCTAAAGAAAACGCTCTGGAATCAATCAATGGTGGCTTGGCAGCTCATGTTGGGTGTCTAGGCTAGCTAACGAAGTTCCACTTGGAAAAGGGAATTAACGTAACGATGTCACACCAGACGTGAGCAGCAAAAACTGGGGCGTATTTTGGGCAGTGACGTTGGGGTCTTTCTGGGTTGATAAAGATGTGTCAAGCCACGCTTGCCCTTGAAGAGTGTGGGTGCTGAGACCTTAAGAACCATGTTAATACATTGTGACAGCTCCGCCGTGTGTCTCGGGCATCTATCAGGCGGTCGTATCCAGTAAGTCCGTGCTTTGACATCTTCCCATTTCTCAACGAATTAAATGATTACGCAACACGCCCTCGTTCATTCTGCAATTCCGCTTCAACAAACACCCATACGAAAGGTTCGGGCATCGTGAGGAACCACTGAAACAAAAGCCGACGAACTCGTCTTGCTTCGCATGTTGATAAACTATCAGTAAGATGATTCTTTACTAGGGGAAGTTAGTTGGTTGGGGGCCCCGCCCCACCAGGGTAGGTACGTTCGTTCGGGGTCCGGTGCCATTTTGCCGGTGTCGGAAAGTCCCCTTGATAGGTAAGACTAGTTTCCTGGTTCGGGGACCCCCGAGGTTCGCTTAGCGAGTATTATTGCTCCCTCGCCCTAAAACGCTTTGTGAAATGTCACCAGCGGGGCGGCGGCTGGTGACATCCATGGAAAGAAAGTGGGTCGGCGGGCCTTCGTGAACTGTGAAGGCGAAGTACGCCTTCGGCTTCGTTTGGAGTGCACCGGGACCTCAGTGATTCAAAAAACCCCCGGATTGGAATTGGACAGAAAGCCGGAGCGAAGCGTAGGGACTAAGCAAGATCAACCTTATGAAATAAACGCCTTCCCCAGGGTTTCCTGTCCCGTCCGTTCCCAAACCCTAATCCTTGGAAACTACATCTACCTCTCCCGTCCGTTCCCAAACCCTAATCCTTGGAAACTACATCTACCTCAATCTCTGAGAACTAAATCTCTCTCCCCCGTTCGCACAAAAGTATCCCAAGAATTAACCAATTTTGGCTAAACCGCATAAACGCCTGAACTCGCGGCTCTGGGCTTTGAACCACATTGTTACTAATTGCTATCCATCTTGCTTGGTGGGCCCTCCGAAACAACGATATGAGCCAAGAGTTCGAGATTCCTCTTGAAAACATAATCCCAGCGGCAACTTATCAGTTATGGGAGTATGTGATCCTAGCGAAGCTAAGATCACAGCGCGTGATTAAGCATGGGAGCTCGTTGCCCACTACTTCATGCCTGGGATTTCGATCTCGGCCCCGAGTGCCCCTACGCCCCTTCTCGGGGTCTTCGCATCGATTCAGAGAAATTATCGTATATAGAATGGAATGGGTTGAAGCCGAGTCCCGGCACGTCAAAGGCGAGGTGGCGGACATCGTCACTTCTTGATGTCGAAGACAGGGTGGTTCGAGTCCCGTAGGGGATAACCCTTGCCGGCTATTGCATACTGAAGGGGGCAGGCAGCCGGCTTCCTTGTTCTTGTTCCTGCGGAGGGCCGTGGGCGCTATCTGATTATATATACGTGACTGTGACCTTTGTTGGTCGGGGACCCTTTGACAAACCGGGTTCACAATCTTTCTTCACCAATCGATCGCTTCCCGGAGATTGATCCCTTATTCGCCAAGACCAGACCTGGATCAATCAGATGGGCCAGGGTCACCGAAGTGAAGTAGTGCACTCGATCCCCGTTGGAAGTAGGAGTTGGTCAATCCCACTTCAGGGCTGGAATGGTTTTAAAGGGTTTTCAAGAGGGCGAGGTAGGTCTTGACCGACTTAACGACCCAAGGGAACAAGGGAGAGATTATCCACTGCCATTCGCCCGCCTCTAGGCTGGGCTCGGCTTAAATTTCTATACCGAACGCTAAATTTGAAAAAAAGAAAAATGGTATCCGCTCTTGATACTCACCGGCCCGCCCCTTCCACCCACCATAGTGCTCCCCCGTCCGTTACTTCACCTCAGTGCGCTCCTGCCCGCGTAACATTACGAGAGGGTTAAGAACAGCAACGGCGACGGTGTAGCAAGGGAAAGCTAAATAAAAAGGGCTATAGGAATATGAAGGACTCCCTTCGTTGAAAAAGAAAGTGTCGATTGTCTATTCTTTAGGCACTCATGGGAAACTAATCTCTCCTAGAGGACACGTGTGGGAAGTATTCGTTTCTAACAATCCCTTCGTCTTTAAGGTTTTGACCATTTTGTGTAACCATTAGGATGCTCCGAAAGCACTGGAGTACAGGAAGGAAACACTGGTGTCAAAGCATTCTTTGGGAACCACATCCTGTTCTTCCTGGATGGAGGATTTGCCCCGTCCGATGCCGTCGTGTGAAAGTTGTTTTCATGATTTAGGAATTCAACTGATTTTAGGTAATCCATCTTTATGTGGCACGACATGAAAGGTGCTATGAAAAACACGTAACCGACCAAATTACGTGAAATGGATAAATCGATCTGGTTAGGGCATTCTTTAGAACTTACTTCAGGAAGAATCATCCAGGGCTGCGGTTGCGGTTTCTTCTTTCTCGTATCCATAACCTTTTTCCTTCCGAAAGCTGGCAAATCGGAGTCTTTTTCGGGTGACCATGCCCTATTCAACGTGTTGCCAGATAGACGCGGATATGCTCCCTGCCTGCTATAGGCACATCATGGTCAGGCCCGAGTGCCACTTCTCCCTCCTTTCGTTTACAGAGAGCGGATTACCTATCTATTGGGGACGGAAGACTGAACGACATCCCGGCAAAAAACGTGGGACCTTTCAACTCTTATCTTATTATGGTCCCAACCATCCGCAGGTAACACCGGCGAGATCTTCGAGGGAGGAAAGCCCCGGAGAGAAGTCAGAGGGCCCATACCACCTGCCTACCTTTTAGGAACCGGGAAGCACTTGGCGAATGCCAAGTAGAAGGGAAGGAGCCTATGCATTTGTCATGCCCTTCGAAACAGAATAACTTTAAGGCAAGCAAGTTTTACCTGACTACACTGAAAAGCAAGCCATTTTCCTCTCTGCAAACTCCAGGAGGGAGTGGACCCCGGGGAAGGAAGGGCCACGGGGGGAACTTGTGAGGGAGTTTCCACCCTCCTTTCGGTCATTATCGCCACGTTGACCACACTGAAAAACCCATAACTTTCGGTTCTATCATTCTCTCTCTACTAGAAGTGTTTGTAATGCACAGCATCCTTAGCTCAGTCGGATAGAGCAACAACCTTCTAAGTTGAAGGTCACAGGTTCAAGTCCTGTAGGATGCGGAAAGTGCACATTAGATCATATACCTACGGGAATGCTTTGCCCTTGTTCAGGGCTTAGGGTTCTTCCTTTCAACCGAACCTGCATCATGCTTCGGTCACTTTTCGCTATAGTGGTATATGGGGTTACTCGCCCTCCCTTCACTTCTTAAACAGCCATGATTACCAAGAACCAATGCTCAGCGCATTTTTATGAAACGAAGAAAGACTTTTTCTTACGGATCTGGTCAAATATTTGACATTTTCTATGATTCTCTCTCTTTCAGGTATTCGGGGAATTCTCTCGAATAGAAGAAATATTACTATTATGCCGACGCTAATTGAGTCAATGCCATTGGCTGTCAATTTGAACTTTCCGGTATTTTCTGTCTATTCGGATGATATGATGGGTTAATCATTCGCTTCACTAGTGTTAACGGTGGCAGTTGCGGAATCCGCAATTGGGCTGGCCATTCCGGTGGTAACTTTTCGAACTCGCGGGACCATTGCCGTGGAATTTCCTAATCGCATGAAGGGTCGAGCGCCATTAAACTCGTTGCACTTCGCTTTTCCTTCTTGAATACGAAGTATACTTTGGCATTAAGGGAGGTACGATTCGAATCTCTCTTTCGAAATTCAGCGGATTTACTGAAATCAAACGCTTTTTTCATTCGGCCACTTCCCGCTTCGACTTTCTGAGCCAAGATTAGGGTTTATTTTGATACATGAACCCGTCAAACCATATTACTGATCGATAGATCGGAAAATGTGGTTGGGGCTTGAGATCGGATCAGCAGCTAGAAGAGGATCTCGAAATGGTGGGAGGAACACATTTCCTGGGCGTGCGTGCTCAGGGAGTTGAAGAGAGATAGTCCATCAGGCTGTTCTGTTCGCAAGGGCCAGCTCGATTCTCTTCCCCAGGGATCCGGATGAGGTAGCCCCGGGAGAGCCGCCGACTCCAACTATCGTCCATGTACGACCCATAATGGATCTAACCAACCACCCATCCCACCCCGCCCTACACGACAGCTCATCTTTGTCCCAGTAGAGTCTCTCAGTGGCATGTTTCGGTCCTCCTCCCCATTCTTGGGGAAGAGTTAGCCATCGGGGAGATACTATCATTACCGCCTAAACAATTAGGCACCCAACCCGTAAGCGCAACGACCCACTTGCAAGGGCGGCGCTCTACCAACTGAGCTATATCCCCTGTGCTCGGGCCAAGTAAAGCATACGTGAACTGATCAGATGCTTCTCCCGATTCCCCTTGGCGCAGCTGGGCCATCCTGGACTTGAACCAGAGACCTCGCCCGTGAAGTGAATAATCGCACCTACACCATTCCTATTATTATCTCATCAGAATGGAGAATTAATAGATTCTTTCTCAGAAGCGACTCATCCTTTCCGGACGCAGCATACAACTCTCTGTCGTACTGCGCTCTCCAAGTGTGCTTGTTCCCCTTTCCCCTCCCTCGCTAACGGCGAGTTTCTGAAAAGAGACTTCGATGGAAGAGAGGGAGGCGTTGAGAGACCTTCTTAGCTCAACCCTGTACACTCTAGGATCCTTCTTCGGACCTGCTCCTATCATTGAAGGATGAACAGAGGCATTTCATTACATAGAATTAGAGGCTATTTGGAATACCTTTCCCTAGAGAAGCGGCCCGAAATCGACATTCTGTTATGGGCTTTCCCCAAGCCAAGGTGACTCCCTCGTAAAAGCCTCATTGGAAGAGCTATTCCCGTCGTTGTACCGCCATACGGAGGTTGACATATGGGAAGAGCTATTCCTGTCATTGTACCGCTCTACAGAGGTTGATACAAGGGAAAAGCGGTAGATCAAGAAGACGGCTAAGTGCGTGCAATCTGAGGCAACCACCAGAAATGACCCCTTATCTGCCCGAGGAGTTATCGTGGGCATGACAGCCCTATCTGCCAGGGTTTCTATTTTATTTAGGCATGACAGCCCTATCTGCCAGGGTTTCTATTTAGGCATGACATCCCGATCTGTCCGGGGCTATTTTTAGGCATGAACACCCTTTCTGTCTGGGTATTTATTTAGGCATGAAAGCCGTATAAGGTATATATTTTAAAACACGATGCACTTCAATCATGATAAATCTTTCACACTGCTACAATTACCGTTTTTATTCTAATGCTACGATGATTCAACATTCTCACGTTAGTTGCCTATTGTTTTCACCGCCTCATTCTATGCGTAACCATAAGCGAAAGGGAGTTATATCCAATTTAATGTTTCGGAGACCCTCTACATCTATATTGGTTTATTCGCACATTCAGTTTTGCCGGGGCTTAAGCAGCAAATCCTACGCATTGAATTTCAATCACGAAGCACCCATTTCTTCATTAAAGCAAATGATTGGTGCTGGAATACTGGAATACGATTATCCAGTCAATTGGACTAAACCTCTGATATTGAAAATCCTTCATCCCCGGATAAGTTTGTGCCTACGCCTTCGGAGAATGTTTCTTTGCCAGAATCTGCTGAGGGCAAATCGCCTTCAGCCCCCAATGCAGAGAGTAAAGATCAGCTTGTGTCGCCATCAAGCACGCAATCAAACACGCCATCAGACCCCCCACAGGATCTACCGGTTTTGTTGCCATCAGACCCTCCTCTTCAACAGGACCTACCGTCGAAGTTGCCATCGTTTGACCTACCATCAAAGTCACAAGCAGACCATCCTCATCTTAACGGTCAACAATCGGACCCTTCAGAACTACCATCAAGTTCAAGTATGCTGACTAGTTTCAAGAATATTATGGATAATCCCAACAGAAAGGTATTGATATTACTGGCTAGCCTATCCCCTATAGGAATACTGTGTAGTATTATGCCATTAAATTCACAATTCATTATAGACGGATCCAGATTACTGGATAAAATAACAACATCGAATAATAGCTACAAATTGGTGTTACTAAGCTACTACGCGGTATTAGCATCAGCGTATGCATTGAATTACAGAAAGATGAAGAATCCTTTGGAGATAGCCAAATTGTTTCTACAGGTGATGATAACATTCCCTTTAATCCTTTTCCTTAGCGAGGTTAGGTTAGACTCAGATAAGACTAATCCGAATAATCAGCTCGACGATGAGAGAACCTCGCAGGACTCTGCTGATACTGATAAGTCAGACGTGCCCTTGACACCATCTAATGATAATGCCGCATGGTATTCTAGCAAAAAGTTATGGGGTTGCGTTATGATTGTAGGACTAGCGGGGCTAGCAATATTGTACTATCTAAAAGGATTCTCGCCCATATCTCCAGACGATATGAATTCGTTTAATGCTACGTTGTCTGAAGGGATTAGAAACGTCAACTCCGAACATACTTCCTTCAGAGATAATCTATTAGCACATATTAATACCTTAACATTTAGGTCTGAGGTCCAAAATAGCTCTGCGGAGGGAATTCTTTTAGATCTTGTAGAAGCGGGGAATGCAGCCCGGCAGCAGCTGGAACAAACGGGAGAAGTTACACGTGAACTAATGCAAATGCATAGTAGAGTTGATCAGATGGATAGTAGGATGACGGCCATGTTAAAGGGTCTAGTTTACCTTATCACTCTACAGTGGGTATTTCGTCAGAGTCATAGTCAGAATTCAGCACCTGCTGATGGATCTTCAGCACCTGCTGCTGGATCTGAGGTTCTGCCTAATGAAAGGTCTACTCAAACTCCTCTATTGGAAACTACCCCAGCATCAACTCAAATTGTAGTGGAAACAACTTCAATATCTACTCAGACCGATGATACGGACTCGGATCAAATCTATTCCCTAATAAGACCTCATATTAATGCATATGGTCTAAATCGTGTCTTATGGAGATTGCGCCAAATAATGAGTGTGATTGTTGACAATATATTGTCGAGTGATGATGAGGATGAGGAGGATGCAGAGGCGAGAAACACAGACTCAGCGAATACCCCGAGAAACACAGACTCTGCGAATACTTGGGAAACGAGCCGGTTAGAATCTACGGAGCGCTCTCCGGTCACAGTAACCTCGGAGCGCTCCCCAGTAACCTCTCCCTCTCCATTAACAAACTTGTCAACCTCGGACCCATATGATTGAATGACTTGGGAAGCCTGTGCCCACAAGAAGTCACGTAGCCATCCATTAATAGTTGTTGAACTCTGCGCAAAATTTCCCCCAGTGATATGGTTCACTGCTCCCTGTTCACTTATACTACCCCGTACATCGGATTGCATCTTCCAACTGAAGTGAAATAGAACTACTGAGATGGAATTGTACATCCAGAACAACCCTAAGAAAACGTGATCCCAAGCAGATACCTGGCAGGTACCTCCTCTACCGGGCCCGTCGCAAGGAAAACGAAAACCAAGATTTGCTTTATCGGGTATTAGGCGAGAGCTGCGTGCAAACAGAACACCCTTCGGTGATATTAATACAGTAACATGAATTGTAAATGCATGAATATGGTGTACCAAGAAATCTGCAGTACCTAATGGGATTGGTGCTAAAGCAACTTTGCCAGCTACTGCTACTAAGTCGCTACCCCCCCAGGTTAAGCTAGTACCTACCGCTGCATTAGGTGCGGTTGAACCAGGAGCGGAAGCATGAGTATTTTGCACCCACTTTTTTTCTTTCTTGTTTTTTTATTATTTATTTATTTTTGTTTTTTAAATGTGTTGAATTTATTGTTTTTTTATTATTTATTTATTTTTGTTTTTTAAATGTGTTGAATTGAAAAAAATTGAGTAAATAGATCTGGATCAACAAACTGTTCCCCGGAATCCAGAGCGATCACCGTTCTTTCATCTCTTTAATTCCGCGGGGACACATGACCGGCCGGAACCGCCGGGACCTTCAGTCCCAATCTATTTACTCAATTTCCCTTTCCGCAGTTTATAGTCAGGTCAGCCGGGACTTGTGTCTCCAGGTCTAAACACTTGACGACTTCTCGGGCTAGGAACTGCCATGAATGCTGGAGACTGCCCTGGGTATAAAGCACCGAGGATAAGACACAGATTGTACCTTTTCTTTTAGTCGACTTGAAGGACCTTTAACTCCCATGCATATGGAGAAGAGAGAAAAAGGGAAAAAACCGAACAGACTTAGAAGATGATGTTATTAGCGGAATCCCATCTCAGTGGTCTCACCCTATGTTCTCTGTTGGGAAGCATTATTCCTTCGGTTTCTCTCGATTTCGGAATACGACGGATATGAATCACTGGTCTGTGCGCTTTTTTGACGACTTTCTTGTATTTTTCGGTTTCTCGGACATGATCCGATAATTCCACAGCCAAATTTTAATTTGTGGAAACTATTCGATGGCTTCCCCATTCAAACATCAATTTCATTATAGGTATAGATGGTACTCTCTTATCTTTAGCAGTCTCGACCATGTCTTCAATTCCCATTCGCATTTTAGTAGGTTGGTCCAGTATCGAAGGTTTTAAGAAAGAGTATATAATAGCATTTTCAATTGGTGAATCTTTTACGATCGCTGTGTCTCGCATGCCGGATACTTCACTCCTTCATGTTTTTTTCGAAAGCGTGTCAATCTTTATGTCGTGCGGAGCTGAGCTTCTGATATTCGCTGGGATAAGGCCCTCTGCGGGCAGGAGCCTTGTGCAGTAAACCTCTCCGGGCGGGCTAGGGTCGAATTTGGATAGTCCCCGCGAAGCTTTCGGTGAAGGGTAGTCTTGTGTGTAAGCATAGCATTTTTCGTTGAATCCGTCAGATGACCTATTTGGAATTGGCGGGGAGTCTTCTGCTGAATGGGTACCTCGCGAGACTTCGCCCCGCCTACTCGAGTATTGTACGGACATGCAGAAAAGGGTGCTCCCGGGTGGAGGAGTTTAGCTGCGAAAAAACCTTTTTCGTCAAGTCTAGGGGGTGCGGACACACTTGCGCGGATTCCGGGTGACGGCTACAAGGGTGGCGGGGAAATAGATTGTACCCGACGCCCGGGGATGGACGTAGACTCGTCAGCTACCGATTGAGTTGACAGGGATAATCGTCCTGGTCTCGAGAGAAAGCCTGGCAGGTCGGTTTCAGGAAGCCGGCTGTAGGAGAAGTCGCTGAAACAAAATAGAAGACCGACCCGTTCAGTGTAGTTACGGGCAAAAGACTGCTCTTGGCAGCCGGAATCAAATCCGAGCTGGGTAATTCCGAAACCCGGAGGGCTCAGAAAGGAAAACGACGTTTGATTCAAAAAAAAAGAACGAAATTGGGACGGACGTTTGAAGGGGAGGTCCTCACCGCACCTCCGTACAAGTGCGTACGGGTTCAGGCCCGGCGTCCCCAAGCCAAATAAGCCGGGAGAGCTCGGACCGCTCGCAGTAATAGCGCCAAGGCCGTAAGTTAAGAGGCCATAAGACAAGTAATCGAATAGATAGATAGATAGATAGATGGATATCTATTCTGTACTGAATCTGACTTGCCGGAAGTGCTATGATATGATCGATCGGCACCGCCTAATTTCCATATTAGAGAAGGGGACTGACGACACGGGGTTTTTCAATCCAGTACACAGAGGCTGGACTCTAGTTAGAGAGGGGCGGGCGGACCCAAAGCGAAAGGAAAGCGTCCTATCGCCCCTACTATATAGCATCTACCTCCATAAGCCAGATCGCGAAGATTCGGCTAGGGAGCAAAACGTCGGAGAGCCGAGAGGATCCGGAGTACAAGAATATGGTCGATCGGAACAACCTACGATGACTGGGGCTAGACGACGAGGAAACGCCCCTAGCCGCGCGCGAATCAGGGCGTAAACGTAAAGCCAGAAGGCAAAGCCGTGTGTGTAACCGACACGTCGCTTGCTTATTATCTGTCCCACGGACAAAAAGGATCTGGACTGAATAAATAGGGCGCGAAGCGACATGCTGACGGCTTGCTTTCCACTGGGCATCGCCCCAGCGGAGAGGTCGGGCCGCGGGCCCAAATTGCCTGCCTGAGAAGCGCAATGGGATAAATTGCGTTCTCGGAGTTCCCGGCCATTTCGCGTGGTAAAGGTCCCGGGATAAAGTGCTTATCAGCACGAAATCGGCTTTCAGCCGGGGCGAAGGCGGGAACGCGAAGCGCGGACGCGCATTTCAAGAATACAACGCGTCGGATGCGAGGAAGCTTGCTGAGACCCACAACCGGTCCTCCAGCTTCAGACGCACCGCATGCGCAAGCTGGTCCGACACGCGTTCGATGATATATATATACGCACATACATGAGATATATCGGTTCTCTATAAGAAAGGGGAGCGCTTGCGAGGCTTAAGAGCCCTACAGGCCCTCTCTGGACTGCAAGCAGATCCCATTGTTCGCTTCGCGAACAATTTAGGTGAACCGCTGAACACCACCAAGATATCCATGCCAATGAAATAAAGTTTGGGGCGGAAACAGTTGTCGTGAAGGAATGGCAAGGGCCGACTCATCAGCTATCTCGAGACGGAGCCGTATGATGCGGGAGTATCACGTACGGTTCTTTGGGAAGGGATTGGGTACCCGCCTTTTCTTGACTTACCGCCCTTCGTGGGGCGATAAAGCGGGGGACCTATCCTTGACTCTCCTATTACTATAGGGGTACGGGGTTCTAGACAAAGAAAAATACGAGCGGCACATTAGTTTCTCTCACATACCCCGCCTGGATCTGTCTTCATGCTCTTAGCTATCTTATTGATTTTTTTTTAGACGGGAACTATCGATTTGCATATATCATTAACCACAGAGTTTAGTGAATGGCGCTAAATCTTGCCATGGCTCGCCTTTCTTGCTTCTTTCCCTGTAAAAGTGCCTATGGTATCAGTTCATATTCGGTTACCCGAAGCTCATGTAGAGGTACTTACAGCTGGATCTGTAATCTTGGCAGGAATTCTTTCAAAATTGGGAACCTATGGTTTTTTAAGATTTTCTGTACCCATGTTTCCCGGAGCGACACTTTATTTCACTCCTTTTATTTATACTCCAAGCGTGATTGCCATTATATACACTCTCCTGACTACCATAAGATAAATCGATCTGAAAAAGATTATTGCCTACCCTTTAGTAGCCTATATGAATTTTGTAACTATTGGTATGTCTAGTCGGGCGGCCGTAAGGTCACCTATAGTTATGAACACACAAGGCCAAAACCTGTATGCCGGGCGTGCGACCAATTAACCTCCTAACCATAGGGCAGAAAGCGTAGCATGTCGTAGAAGCAGCTTGATTGAATTTAGCAGGAAGTACTTGTGCTGGATGCGGGGCCTTAGAGGAGAAAATACGTTGTTTCATTTTCTGCTTTTCTCCTCAAAAGGCAAGGAGGGTGGAGTAGGTGAGGGGACTTCGCTAGCTCTACGAACGAAAATGCGCAGCACTTTATTGGCTCTACGGAGTAAGAATCAGTTTACCCTCTTCCCTTCGGTTGAGTGGCTAAAGCCCCTGAAAAAGGCATAGCGTTCTCTGGGCTCGGAGAGGAAAACTCAAAGTTCACAACGCGCCTTAACGCATTCTCTTCTATCCCCGCCATCTTCCCGGATTGCCCGATAGTATCCTGCGAGTCCGCTAACGTCAAGCGAGTCGAGCCTGAATTGGCGAATTGGAGTCGTTTCCGGAACAATACTTCCTACAGCTAACACGTGTCCAGCACGCGTGGGAAGACGCGCGAACGTAAGCTGTTACACTCCCCGCCAGCCATCGAGACTAAGTGCTAAGGCCACAATTGGCAGGGGAGTGGATTACTCATTTCATTGGGGACGGATGGGGTGCACAAACGACAACTCTAGGCGTCGCAGCCTATAGGTGACACCGGCGAGATTCAGCTGAGCGGCGAACCCTTCATTCATTCTTTCACGAATGAAGTTCTTCTCTTTATTCATGTCGCCAACCCGCAAGCGGTCCAACTCCGCTGCGCGTTAGTATTCTGAACGCTATGCGTTCCTTTTCGTGAACCCTTGGGCGCTGTGCCCAGATAAGAGAGGTTTTGGAGGAACGCGAAGATATGGATAGAATCCACACATAAATGTCTCTTTTTATTTCGATGTATATGTATATACTTTCCCCTTGCCAGGAGGAAAGATTTTCAGTATTTTGAACGCGTTCAAAATACTATCAGCCTCCATTCGCTTTGCGAGGGGCGCGCGGCGCGTAGCTGGAAGTCAGAAGCCCATAGTACCTGCCCAACTCCCACTAAAGGACCGTGCGAACGGAAAGCGCTGAACGATTCGGCGGAAGGGAAGGGGCCTATGTATCTGCATGACCCTCGCAGATCTTACTCCACGCCATTTGCGCGCGGAGCCAATCTCCACGGATCCCCTAGCGGATGTGTCTGCCACCACACAGAATGGGATTGATACTTGTGCGAACCTTTGGGTTTCCAGCCCTCGTAACAGCAATAGAACTACATGCCACAGTATTACCGGCTTTCCGTGTAACATAGGTTCATGGGTTACTGTCCACCCAAGAGTAAGCCAAAATACAGGATTGCGGACACCCGGCCCTCCCCTCCCTCCTGATAGGAAGGCCATTGACGGCACAATCCTATTCGAGTTAGAGGCTTTCGGGATACGCCGTCATTGCATCCGGTTCCAGACCCTTCATTTAGTAAGTCCACATAAAGCCTTACGCATCATCGGGAGCACCTTTCCCTTTGGAGTACCCAATGGTACATAGAAGGTGACTTTAGCCAGCCAGCCTGTTTTTCAACGCGATGAACCATGGTGTATCGTGTGGCATTGTACGAATAATTATTCGAGACGAGAAAGTTTGTTTTCAATTTCATCCAAACCGGTTAATGCGGGAGATTCACATATGCGTGCGGAGGGAAAGAATCCAACTTCCGCCCTTTATTTTCGGGAAGAGGCAGAAGGGAAAAAGTAGGTTTTCTGGAGAACCTTCGGTTCAGAATATGGGCCTCCGGCCCCGGGAAAGCGCTACACGCTTTCTCTCTCTAGGGGGCTACGACGGATTCAAGTCGGAAATATTTCGGAAGGATACATGCCAACCATGGATAGAAAGCGGGCGGCTTTATGTTCAAAGTGTCACCCGAGCGGGGGTTCATTCCGCAGATCTCGGGTACTACCATCAATTGGAAGCAGAACAACCCAATAAGTGGAGTTAGAGAGCCGTATGATAGGTAACTATCTCGTACGGTTCGGGGAGGAATCGGCGTACTCCGATTAAGGGGGGAAGATTTCACTCTATCAAACATACAGGGAATTGAAGGTAGCATTTTGCCCACGTCAAGTCATGGACCGGTTCTTTTAGCCCCTTCCTCATGCGTTGGTGCTCCATACGACTGATATAAGACTTGACCTGTTAGGTATTACGGAGGTCCAGCAAGCACCATGCCAAATTTCTCCACCATTCCATTACTTTCTACTCCAGCTAATATGAGTTTACCCGGCACTAGCAGCTCCATCGGGGAATTTCCTATTCTAGTGGGAGCTTTTTAAAAAAATAGCTTAGTGGCCACATCGGCGGCACTTGGGATGATTTTAGGCGCAGCCTATCCTCTTTGGCCATATAATCGTGTGGTTTTTGGGAATTCGAAACCCAAATTCCTCCATAAATTCTCCGATTTGAATAGAAGAGAAGTTCCAACATTTTTACCTTCCATTCCTGGAGAGGCGACCGTTAAACCACCAAGTAAATGTATTACTAAACAATGTAATCACAACATTGTAGGTGCTCGCGATGAGACGGAGGCAACTTACCTCAGTAGGGAACATAGCCTGTTGCGAAAGGAAAGAGCGAGGCCACTTTCGGCCCTCACTTTTCGACCGTGTCTCCAAAGGACAGTTGAATGGGTTACTCATGAATGCGAGGTTGGACGAGCCAATGACTCGAACGCGCTCGGTCAGGTTATTGAGCAATCGATCATATCACAGCGTTATCTCCACCATAATATGGACTCCAAGCATTTATGGCAGGGCACGGGGAGTTTCCAACTTCGATACGGAGCCGATGCTAAAAGCACAACTGGGTTTTCCGCTCGGACTGACACTACTAGTTCGGAATCTTACGTTAGTAACGTAAGCATCAGAGTTTTTGGTAGTACCGGCGAACTAGATAACCGCGGATTCGGGAATCTGGGACGGGGGACTCGTAGTATCTCTATAGATCCGGCAAAAGCCAAACACCTTACCGTGCGCCCGTAGGCTGACTGCTGAGCTTACTTCGGCAAGGTTTCTTTTTTCCGCATGAAAAGCAAGGGCCGCATAGCTCTCGCTAAAAAGGAAAACCTAGTAGTTTCGAGAGTCGGGGCCAACCATCCCCATGACGGCGTCCTTGAAGAGTTCAGAGGCCTCGTAGTGACATAGACCTAAGCGGTTAATACGAAGAGGGCCAGTCCAGGATTGTACTGTTCCCTACCAAGGCAACGGACACTTTCTTAACAAATCTGTACGCCACTCCACACGCAAGCTAGACTGGGCATACCTATTCCGTTTTTCAGTGGCAGAACAACGGGTAAAGACCTGACTGCAGCGACCGTAATGCCCAGAGTCCAGATCTGGGAGGGCGAGCCGTACGAGTCGAAAGGCTTCCGTACGGTGGTTCGTTGTGAGGGCTGGGGAACAGGGGCCCTCAAATGAAAGGCCCGACCCCTATCGATCTTATTTGTATAAGGTGGCGGAGAAGGAGTCTAAATCAATGGACATTAATGAACCATCATTGATGGACGTTGCACACTTGAATGACACGAGAGAATTGACTCCAGGTCCGGATGGATTAAAGCCCGAGGCTTTGACAATGGAACAACAACTACGTGTCTTATGGGATCTAAGCTGTCGAGATCGAACGAAGGTCGAAAGACCATTTCGATGGGACATAGATCTATGATGGATTGCTGCCTATGAAAGACTAGCACCTAATCCTGGGTCAATGACGACCAAGGGCTGGGCTCGGGGGAACCACTATAGACGGCATCTCTGTGAAAATACTGGACCTGCGTGAAGGCCTCGATTCCGTCGTATCGGGCCGCAAGGCATAGCGGGATCCCTCGCCCTTGCATTCCCAAACCTAGCGGTAGGCGCTTGCCGCTATGCCAAAGGGCATACCATAATTCCAAGACAGACTTGTACAGGCCGCAGGTGCGAACCCTTCTCGGAGCAATCTGCTTCGCCCTGCAGCCTTTGTTGCTTCCACGGGTTTGGGCTGGGAAGGTCTCAGCATACTTGTCTAAGACAAGTACGTAGAGATCTCCGTGGTACCGTTTAGTGCATGAGGGAAGGTATCGGTAAACGCGATAGTATCGATCACGGAAAGCCAGGCCTTCTTGGACAGACTCTCGAAAGTGACTTACAGCCTGAGGTTTGTAAAAGGAAGTGTGCGAGAGATACCCAAAAATTTGAAGGTCATATAAAGACTTCCCTAGTCGAAACCTGTAAAGCCGGGAAAGCTTCGCGCCCACTCCGGGAGTGAAAGGAACAAAAGTTCGTGGAATGGGGGGGATGTGGTAGAACAAAGGGTCATGAAAGGGAACGAAATTCGTGAAAGAAGAAAGGTAAAGAAGGAGGGTTTTGTGATAAAGAATGAGGGTTTTATGATAAGGATCCAAAGCCCAACTTCCTCGAATATTTCCAAAATCCACCTTTTCTTTTCAGAGAATCGGGAGTCGCGTCTATTCCCCGTAGCGTATCCCAATCGCCACCACCTCGCTGGAAACGGGCGACAAAGTATCATCAGGGTATCTTTCTCTTACACTACGGCACTTACCGGCTTTCGTTCTTGCCGCTAAATCGAACTGTAGATTGATTAGCGAAGCGTCCGCAACCGCTGGCGAGCGAGGACCGGCCCCTAGAGGGAGCGAAGCCTATCGATATTAGGGCCACCGACCATCACATACGAGATTGGGCGGCAGAGGCCCGGTGATCTTGTAGAAGCGATCGATGCCAGACGTTCCGTTTGTACGAATTGTGAACACACCACGACCGGACGTAAAGCCACTGTCAAGGAATTGGGTACCAGATCCGATACAGGCCTAGCAAGTGCCGGATCCATGAAGAAAACTACAATGGAGATCAGATCGTGGCCGAACAGCGCCTTACGGGACGTATGCGCCGCTTGTGACGGAGCCGAGGGCCGCAGGCGTACCACGTACCGGGCACTCGACCTCGGGCGATTTCGTCGAACAAATGGTGATTACGGCAAGAAGGAAACAAATACCACTCTGTCACTTATGCCGTATGAGAACCCCCATACGAAAAGCTGGGAACCATCCAATTGCGGTTTGAATATCTGAAACCGTAACAATGAAAGTTCAGGTTGGTGAGCCGAGTGAGAGGAGACTATCCAGCTCGGTTCGGAGAGCACTTTACCATGCGTAGCATTTAGGGTGAACAGAGGAAAAATCTTTTTTTTGTTCTGCTTAACTAATGTTACGGCCTGAATGCCGAACCCTCGACCCTACCCATTCGGATGGGTGTTTACCCCGAAGTGTTCCTGGAGTGTATGCATACTTCCGTAAGTAACTTGGTGCAACATGGAAAATTCTCTTAAATTCAATCAAGTCATTTTTGATCCTAGAAGAGATTCATATGGCCTCTAAACTCCCTTTAGTTATAGTTCCTTTTAATTGAACCTAGAGGTAAAACAAAACAGAAGTTTACCTTCCGTGGATATCTGGTTCGCAGCGTTTCAGCTCTATCTATAGACCCAATTTCTCCGCATAAGACACACGCTTTATGAATAGCTATTTGTTATACGGCGGGGCTACGCTACCAACACCCATCGAAGGGAAACACCAAGGGTTACACGTAGCCATTCTTTTAGGCACTTGGTCAAATCACATCCGGCACAGGGAAGGAATTACTTACTTACCGAATATCACATCATGTGTCGGCTAATCATGCGAGGATCACATCGCGGCTAATCACGCTATGTTACACTAGTTCATTAGTTCACACTAGTTCATTACTTTACACTAGTACTTATTTCTCAATTACACTAGTTTATTAGTTTACACTAGTACTTATTTGTTAGCCGGGGTGCAGTCCTGAAGTGTTTCGCCCATTTTCTATTTACGGTAAAAGGTACTCTCACTCGTAGCGATTGGTGAGAAAGGCCTATTCGAGGGTTCTCGCCTACAACTATCCAAAACACTGAGCCTCTTCTAGTCCTTCCACTACGGAAAAGGTTCCCCACCTCTCCGATTGACCGCAGAGGGCCTTCATTCGTAGTGATCCCACTGATGAATGAATGAATGAAGCGGTTATCTACCAAACCACTATAGGTTTCCTTAACTAGTCGAGATATTCGAATTCTGCACCACCGATAGGGTCCGAAGACCCCGAGTCAGCTTTCTCAAGTGTCCTTGGGTTGCCGGTGATTAGGCTCCTAGAGAAGGGTCTGCCATCCTGTTCGAGGACGAGACGGCCCTCCGGGAGACCTAGGCGAGATGCGAATTCAAGACTCACGCAAGAGAGCCTGTAACCATTCGGGTATCAGTCGGAAGATACTAACAAGAGAAGAGGCTGGGTTACGTGAAGGTACACGCAAACGGGAATTCTCTTGTTTTCTCTTCCACTTCGAATCTGAATTAGTTTAGTGCAGGTAGAGGCCCGGCCATTCGGGGTTTTTTTCCTATTCTTATCGCGTCTCCACTTAAGATAGCTTTGCTCTCGCCAACATGTAGCTCGTACTATGTACCGGTTGTACCGAACAATGGGTCCCTTGTATACTTTGAGGTATTTGAAGCAATGCGAGGTGAGCTTGTGCAAGGCTTTGAGCGCTTCTAATAAGTTCTCATATGCCCTAGACTCAAGCACAGTACGGGTTTCCTTAACGCGATCGGGGCTCCCTAGAGTCATCCTACCCAATCATCGTAAAATTATTAGAAAGGGAAACACTCCTAAGAGTCAAATGTTGGTAAGGTTGTATTTAACCGCGTTCTGTATCTAGAAACTTCTTCTAGTTCTGGTTTCGGCATCACTTGAGTCCACTACTAATTCGGATCGGATTCTTCCGACGTTTAGTCCTGGTTCAGTGTCTAAGGACCCCTTATCGGTCTTCGAGTGCGCCGTGCCGACCATCAGGCAACAGCCGGTCATGATTGGATGGTCGGATAAGTTGCTTTGGTCGCCGAGTCCCAATTCCCCACCAAAACTTAGGACATTAGCGGCGATCGGATTGGATGGGTATGCTTCGGAGGAGATTTCCCCCTTTGTTTGGGATTTTCGAATCCATTGCACAACTATTCATGAAGAGACCCGTGTATTCGGGGTTTGATTCACCTTTGGGTCCCGATGCAGCAACCATATTCTTATGGTTCCTGGGAAGGTTGAAAGAAGGGGTGCCTTCTAGTAATAGGATTTTACCCCGGTTGGGCCCGAAGGTATCTCTCAACCGCTTAAGTGTACGATTCTCTGTGCCTTTAGAGCACATCGCAGGGGATTTACAGAAAAATGCCAACGCCACTAATATGAGTTTTTCTTCATTCAAAAAGGGACTTACTTCAAGCGCCATATCCAAAACGTACGAAATTTCGGAGATATGAAAAAGGCAGATGGAAGGGTCATAAAAAAAGGTTAAGTTATGTGTCGAGGTTTAGTCATACGTCATTAGAGAAGGTTATATGGGTGTCTAATAAGAATATATGAGATTAGAAACCGTGAAAGCCTGCGGCTAAATATGAATTAAAATGAATGCCCTATAAAGCCATTCGTTAAGATAGAAATCTTTCTGGTTGGGTAGCGTGACCTGTTCACAGGTTAAGACGTTGAGTCGCATCTGTGCGCTCATTTCGCATTCATTCGCGCTCGGATGGCGGAGTTAGCGAACTGAGTTTCCATGAAGGTGAAAGTCCTTCTCCCTCGGGAACAGGGTAACAGCGTGCCCACGTGCTGGGAGAATGGCATCCAAAGGCATGAAGCTGGGCATGAAAGGGATTCAGAACCCGGCGAAAGTGGGGAACTTTGAATCTCAAGCAAGGGCGCGCGTGACGATATCCACCCCTTCTTTGTCTTCGTTGGGAGACGGGGTGGGAATGAAACTCCGGGTATTGTCTGGGTGAGTGCCGAGTGGCGGTACTGCATCCCCGAAGGCTAAGCCTAAGTTGAACCGGACAGCAGGCAACCGCAATCCTAGCGTTTGAAGCGTCGAAACAGGAAAGCAGGGGGATATTGCTTCCTGCTCCGCAGGGGAGACCCCTGCGTCCGAAACATGGGACAGAGGCCGAGGGAAAGGGGTTGTCTGTCCTTTCCCGTTCCTCGAGCGCGCCTCCGGCGTAGAGCGGAAGCCTTACGGCCCGGTTCAAAGAAGTATGGAATCCCGGAACTGGGGAACCCTGCACACCTCTGGGGTCGCACTCAGAAGAGCCAACCGTACGGTGAACAGGAATAGGATGGGACAATAAGCGAGGGCCCGGTAGTAATTATCGGGACATGCCAAAGTGTCCCCGCATCCAATTTTAAGGGAAAGGGAGCAGCCAATATGCTTCAACATTCGAAGATAAAGAGCGCAGATTGGCAAGGAAAGTAAGCGGCGTAAAATACCTTGCCCCTGAACTACGAGTAGCACTCGCTCTGTCACGGATAGACAATCTGATCCGATTTGCTGAATATACATACCTCTGAAAGTAAAAGCAAAAGCGGAAGTGAGAGTGGAAGTGGAAGTATGGCCCGATTCCACTAATAAAGACCTCTCGGGACTCCTAATACTAGGGATCGGATCGAACAAGCATAGGCCCCCATGGCCTGAAGGCGAACCGGAAGCGGGATTCGAACCCAATAGCTACTTTCGCTCGGGTCGATCTCGCCATGACGCCACCAGAGCGATCCACATATCTATCAACGGGAGGGCCAGAGTACGTAATCGACGCTGATGCAATTTTTGATCGAATTAGTCACGAGACGCTTTCCGATGGACCTGATACTTCTCCCATGGTAAGGAGGCGGGTAGCTTCGTGGCTAGAAGCAGCAGTAATTTCGGTTTCTCGGCGAATACCTCTTTCCCGGAACAGGTGAAGTAATCTTTCCTCCCCTTGGCCAACACTGCATTTCACGGACTATTCATCCTGATGCTTAAGAGTCGGATAGAGGAAATCTTCGTTCAAAGGGAAAATGGGGAAGATACGAGGTTTCAATCCTCTCTCATCAGATACGCTGATGGTCTTGTGGTCTTCTATTTGAGTCTAGGAGTTATCAAGCCCGTGAGAAAACTGAGCAATGGCTCTAGCCAGCCGATAGGGCTAAAGCGACAAGGAAGTAGAACTCCAACCACGGCGTAGGTGTTCTTGGCGCTCATTGTTCTTCCCGCCTGTGGACATCATGGGTGGAGGTGGATCGCATCATTCCACGTCGTCCGGGAGGCACGAGCTGCTGAAACAACCTGCGGCAGTTGCTGCATGGGCATCGTCACGATCAGAAGAGGGCGGGGGAGCTCGCATTCCGGAACCCCCACCCGATGGGATGCGGGGAGCCGTATGACGGGAAACTGTCACGAGCGGTTCTGAATCGGCGGTCAGGCAGGGAACTCCCAACCCGATTGGTCGACCATAACCGAAATAAGACTCCGGAAAAGTCGTCGCCGTTGCCAAGAAATAGTTCATTTACATGAGTAAGAAACTGACGTATTTCCACTGGTCGCTTCCGTTTCGTATATTAGTTATTTCGTATGTCTTGTATAGTTTTCCGCGAATTAGCATTAAAAGGTTCTTTAATAGGCATAAACAAGTCGTGTTGGCAGCTGGTCGGCTTTACAAGTCCCGAGGGGTCTTCCTCAATCACTAATTACTATTTTGCTTAAAATATTACGGAGGTTGGTTCACACTTTATGGCATCGCAGAAAAGGCTTTAGATTATTTCAACGGGTGGCCTTTACTAGGGTCACCCCCCTTAAATGAGAGGCGGGAAAAACGTTCTGCTGGCTGGGTAACATAATGGCAATGTATTGGACTGCAAATCCTGGAATGACGGTTCGACCCCGTCCCTAGCCTATTCTTTTTCTTTCAAATTTCGGTTATAGAATGGCCGGTCTTTTTCACTTGCTTCTGATCAGGGACTACAGCCTGTGCCTGCTTTTTGTAAGCCCGTTCCTGTTGGTCGAATGCCCGGTCTCGGCAGCTCTGCGATTTGGCTTGATCGCTCTGCAAGTGATTGCGCTTGAGTCGTGGTTCCGGGGGAATCTTTCTCCGCCAGGTCGAATGAAGGCTTGGTATTTTCTAGTGATTGAATCAGATCGTTGCCTCCTCCATTCGTCGAAGTGGCTGAAACCCGTCGACTGGCTGAAGCGGTCGACTGGCTGAAGCGGTCGAGTTTTCCGCCATGGACTTCTCCCTCTCTTGCATCAAGGTCAACCGCTTTCAAGATTGTCGATCTCTCGCTCTTGCTTAATGGTCAACCGCTTTCACCGGCAAGAGGTTACGCGGCTGCATCTATTGATGAGTGCAAGCTCGGATTCTGGAAATGGACCTAAAGGCAAGCGTAGCGAAAGGCTTCCCCGAAGGAAGCCTGAGCGAAGCGATCACCTTTCAATTATCCGATCACCTTTCACCTCCAAGTTTGCTCTTCGAATCGCCCAAGAGCGGGTCGTTTGCAGGGACCGACGAGCGTAGCGAAAGGCTATTGGAGGGAGTCCAAAGAAAGTTGGAAGAGCTTGCCGACCCGCATTCGCGGGCTTCTACCGGGCGTGGTAAACGACGAAATGCTTCGGGGAGCTGAAAATAGGCATAGATCCGGAAATTCCCGAATAGGTTAACCTTCTGAACTGCCTGCTGAATTCATGGGCAGACAAGAGACAACCCGGCGAACTGAAACATCTTAGTAGCCAAAGAAAGAAAAAGCAAAAGCGATTCCCCCGGCGAGTGAAATGGGAATAGCCTAAACCGTGAAAACGGGGTTGTGGGAGAGCGATGAAGGCTTTGTTTTGCTAGGCGAAGCAGTTGAGTACTGCACCCCAGATGGTGAGAGTCCAGTAGCCGGAAGTACGGCTGGCTTACGCTCCAACCCGAGTAGCATGGGGCACGCGAAATCCCGTGTGAATCAGCAAGGACCACCTTGCAAGGCTAAATACTCCTGAGTGACCGATAGCGAAGCAGTACCGTGAGGGAAAGGTGAAAAGAACCCCCATCGGGGAGTGAAATAGAACATGAAACCTTTTTTACAGAATAAGAAGAAAATAAAAAAGTACTTCTCAATCGAATAAGGAGCTCGAATCATTAAGAAATACTGATCCGAGCATTCGCTCGTATTCTGAAAGATGTGTCGTACTAGAGGTGCCGGTCAAGCGCAATCAACAACCCGTATCCTTGGGGAGCAGAGAACAGGGTGAGGCGGCCAGAGGAGCGGAATGAAGTTTCGAAATAATGAGGTAGCCTTGAGGAGGCTCCCGAGAAAGCGACTTCTCTCTAGCGCCGATACGATCGAAGTGGTGAACCGAGAAAAGATTCGTGAACTATTACTGCTGCCAACGACACACCCTTATGACATAGTTTCGACAGTGTGATGGGATGGGACCGTGTCTTGGATAAAGTCTAAACTCTAGAAAAAGAAGAAAGGGCTATGGGCACGTATAAACAATAGCTCCCTTGTGTTTGCCCATATGATACGTGCTGCACATGGAACGAGGACGGGGGCGTAGTTCAATCGGTAGAACGCATGTTTTGCAAGTATGAAGTTATCGGTTCAAGTCCGATCGTCTCCATTCGTATACAGATTGGCACATTAGATAGAAATCCAAAAGCGCCACCAGCAGACGGGCGACACACGTGCTACAATGGCCGGGACAAAGAGCTGCGACCCCGTGAGGGCAAGCTAACCTCTTTTACGCAGATTATGGCCGGAAGATACTGCCGGGGGTACGCGGCTTGTTGCCTGCCTAACGGCGTTTGCCACACCCATAATACGGAATTCATTGAAACCAGACACACACGGCACGAATGCGAGAATTTCGATATCAGGACCAGCGAGCGTGCACTACCTCCCGACCTAACTTTTCTTTTCACTCCCGCCGGGCACGAGTCCAGAAATGCGGTTAGCCCTTTTGCTTGCCTGCCAGCCAAGAAACTGCCATGAATATCGAGAACAGACAGAGAAGAGCAACAGAATATAAGTACGATTTACGCGCGAATTGATTTTATTTGCTATTTCAATTTTTAGCGTTTCGAGTTCGGAATGAATATCAATATATAATGAGGAAATATTAGTAGCTGTTCGTCTAGTGGGTTTCGTTTCCCTTAGTTAAAACACCCTAAGTGACATTTTCAGAGCGACTTTTAGGGCAAAAAGCGAAGCTATTCAAACAGATTCATAGCATTTTCCCAGTTCCTAGGAAGCTCTGTGGTCTGAGTCCGAGGAATAGCATGAATTACTATTACTCAGTCTGCGTTTAAGTACGCAAATGATTGCGGAATCCTTTTTCAATGGGATAGTGGAGCGTCGCGCATTGTCGTACGAATAAACAGTATAAGCTCCGTTGTGCTAAGAAATGGAACTTTAGTCGAAAGCACCGTTAGCCATTTGAGAGCATTCCCGTCTCTGAGAATAAGACGAGACAGTGAGTCGTTCCCGCTTTCCAGTCAGTGACGAATTTGGCGGCTTTTCCAGTGGAACGAAACATCAGTCCACACTGATCTAACCAAGCATGGTTTTCTTAGAAGGGGGGAAGGGGGGATTCCAGGAGTTGGCTGACACTTCCAAAGGAAGGAAAGGAGGGGAGGAAAGCCGTGGGGAAAACTGCAGCGAAAAGAGCTCGGGTCCGCCCTATGCATGTAATAATGCTGCCCATGAAACCAAACTGGAGTAGCGAAATTGCGGATCAAAAAGAGCTCTCCGCGGCTGCTGAGACGGATGATAATCCTTTGGCCCTGCCTTTCCTTTCACGGTTGTCTCGCCGCTGGGTGTCCCTAAGAACCTAGCCATTCCACTCGTGGTAGGTGGTGAAATCTCTGTCTAAATCATCGAATAAAAGTCGAGTCGATTTTTTTCGGTTTCCGTGCATCGGGCCTAGGAATATGTCTATTTGCCAACAAAACGATTACACTTCAGTCATACCTTTCAGTGTTGCTCGAACTATGCTACCCATGATGGGTACTCCGTTATTAGCACATCCTGCTCCTCCGTATCCACATCAACTGGTCTAAAACCAGGTGTAGCTATTTGAAAGGTTTATGTCCTTAATCTTTCAAGGAGAAAAATTGGGAAATATGCGGTCGGTTTTTTCCCTTCCCGCTTTGCCCTCAACAAATCTATTGACTCCATTACCTGAGAGGGCTAACAGTGGGCTTATAGTTTAATTGGTTGAAACGTACCGCTCATAACGGTAATATTGTAGGTTCGAGCCCTACTAAGCCTATTTACTTGCCATACCCAACTTGCCAGTCTTTCGCTTTGCTGCGCCCAGCTCTGGTTCAACCCGCCCGTTCTCTGAGCTTTGCTTCTTTTCCCCGGTTACCACTGTATGGAGTATAGCCAAGCGGTAAGGCATCGGTT
This sequence comes from Cibotium barometz, assembly GCF_041138505.1. NCBI lineage: Eukaryota > Viridiplantae > Streptophyta > Polypodiopsida > Cyatheales > Cibotiaceae > Cibotium > Cibotium barometz. The sequence continues at coordinate 8,601 of NW_028229454.1, read as the reverse complement.
TTTGGTACCGACACGCAAAGGTTCGAATCCTTTTACTCCAGGATCCCAAGGCATTCAAAGCATTGCTCATTCATAGCCTTCTTGTCTGAGTCATTCTTCTCACCCGGAAAGCTTGGGAGGCATCGCTGCCTCGGCAACGCATGTCTCGGGGGAAACGTTGCCTTTACGGAACAGATACTTCTTGCATGCATTAAGCCATGCGAAGAAGGAATGGGTGCAACCAAGTGCTACCATGTGCAAGGACTAGGCGAAGCGATGGACCCCGCACAGTTAAACAAACGCAGTGAGATACGCAAAGATAGGATCTATTGAGCAAGATCCAAGATCGACTGAGCCACTAAGATCGTTTTTGTCTTTTTCCGGTAATGAATGGAAACACGTGTTTTTCCTCCGAGCAAACAAGCCAAGCCGTTTAAGGAGCCTGAGGGACCCACAAAGAAAGTTGGAAACAGAAATGGAAAGAGCGATTGAAAGGACAACGCAGGGTTATGCAGAATAAATCAACGAGAAATGAAGCTGCGCCCCAGTCAAATTGATTCTAGGTCAATTTGTGTAGAAGGCATAATTCTTTGGCTATCGACTCCTTAAAGAATCAAACAAGGCTGTCCTATCGATTCCCCCCTTATGGGAATCCAGAGCTTGCAGAATACTAGTCGCTACAAGAAGCCAATCCCCCGGCTTCCCCCTTTAAGGTTAAGGGAATCCGTCGCTCCGCTCGCCCTTCCGCGGGTCCAATCGCGCTTGCGAATTCTTGGCACTGAAAAGGAATTGAACAGCGTCTGGTTCATTCAACTAAATAAATTAGGGCACCTGGTATTTTACTCGTTCTACGCACACGTCGAATGAAAACCTTGATGGAAAGGCAGTTCCTAGGATCTGCAAGCTCTACAACGTTGAATTTCGACACGATTCTAGCCGGTCTGAGCTGTCAGACTGTCGTTTTGGTCCTGGGATTACTCCCCGCATTTCTAACACTTCCACCATATGCGAGTCTGAGCGATCAGGCTGTCGATCGGGATTACTCCCCTCACTTATTCAAATTATACCGTATGCGAGTCTGAGCGATCAGGCTGTCGATTAACTTCTGGGATTACTTCCCCATTATCAACTATTTTGACTCGTAATGCCGGGACTTCCACTTCCCGGGGTTTTGCCAGTCCTCATACCCATAGATCCTTACACTCCACTACTTACTCTTCCGAGACTTTTTCTAACGTTGAAAAGCGAAAGTAAGAGACAGATTCCTGATTATGGAGAGATTGAACCCAAAAACGTACTATTAAGCCTATCAGGGGTAAACCCATTAGTGAATAACGCCATATATCCGAGATGGCCAAGTTTCGCCCGAAGATTGATTGAGTTTTTTCCATTACTTTAGGTAAGTAAACAAGAGTGGAAAAGAGATTAGTACCCGATTTAGACGGGGTTGCATCGTTAGTGCTTGATTGTGGTGCTAATGGTCCTCTGTCCGGCTCTGACGAGCCTTGCGTGTCTCTCTTATCATTAGATTCTTTAGTGGGTTCTGACGAACCTGAAGGCGTATCATTAGGACCCGGCCCTCTATCAGTTGGGGGTGTTTTGTTTGAAGCAGAAGGCATATCGAACAGGTCCTTAGGACCCGTACCCATTTCTGGCCAAGTTGAAGGTTCTAACGGTTCTGACGAACCAGAGGGTGGCTTATCTTTAGGAACCGTTTCTGATGGGGTTGCAGCTTTTGAGCTCGTAGTGTTTGACGGTTCTAACGGTTCTGACGAATCAGGGGATCTTTGTTCATTAGGATTCAGGATCCAGCCGGAGAATACAGTTAGTTTTTGAATTTTCAGGGATAAACCCTTAAACACGCATAGTTAGAACCCGAAAAGCCAAGAGAAGGAATAGCGTTTCAACCCAATCCGAGAGGTGCAACCCGCTTCCAACCCAATCCGAGGGGTGAAGGTGCAATCTGTCCCAATCCTTAAATGCTAGGCCACGAAGGGGGGTGGCTTTGCAATCTCGATCTTGTTTCCCCGGTTGGTCTAAACCATCTGACCTATTCGTTTCACAGGAAAGCCGTACAATATCATCAGCATTTGCTGAAAAGTCGCTTGATCCGGGTTTACACACTCGGATGGAGTCTCTTGCCCTAGCCATCCGACCCATAGATATCTACATAACTCCTGCTGTACGGCTCTTTCCGTAATATCAGGTTCATATCTGAATTACTCGCTTCTGCTGTGGTCGCGGCTTTGCTCTCGAAACCTTTCTTTTCTTCAGGCCTAGTTGTTCGCAGCCTTGATTCGACTGAATAGAACAACTCTTTACTAACTATTTCCCGCTCCATGGCACTTTACTTTGGCGGACCCAACCCCGCTCGGGTAGCAATCAATGCACATTGCTGAATGATAAGGTGGTTTTCCGGCTTGCTTCCTGCCACTCCGTGTGTCCCTGCCCATCAGTCTCGGAATCACTACGCGCGTATTGGCTGGTTGTCTTCATATCACTTGCGGGCTCCTCTCTTCTTATTTCTCGTGAAAAATGGCCACTGAAACTCTTTGCTAGGCCTAACGAACCGGCCCAAAAAGAAAGGTTGCGCGGAGAATGAGGATGCTCTCTTCAGTCGACCATCCCGGACCCGATACGGTGGCTCTCAGGCCCTACCTCCAGGGCTTCTCTTTCTACGGGGGTTCTCCCTCCCAGGCGCTATGGTCTCAGTATCTAGGCGTGGTTGTTTGGTCCTTTTACCCGGGGAAGAGGCTGACGAGCCAAAATCCAGTATCAAAGGGAAAGGGTCAAACAATTTAACCCAAATCACTATATTTATAACGCGAAGCGATCACCTTTCACTAGGTCATGGTCACTAGGTTACCATTCTATTTACTCAATTTCCCCATAAAGGTTCGAGTCCCGGATGGTCATTTCGATTGGGCAAAGTCAACAAGGAGTCAAGATTGCCTCAATACCCCGGTCCCTTTTTCCGCTTGCAGAATTGCTTGAATAAAAAAATAAATGTGTTGAATTGAAAAAAATTGAGTAAATAGATCTGGATCAACAAACTGTTCCCCGGAATCCAGAGCGATCACCGTTCTTTCATCTCTTTAATTCCGCGGGGACACATGACCGGCCGGAACCGCCGGGACCTTCAGTCCCAATCTATTTACTCAATTTCCCGGCTATTTACTCAATTTTTTTCAATTCAACTAAGTGCCTTGCGTTTCTACGCAACCTGATAGGCATCCTGTAACTCATAAAAGTTGGGTACAACATAATCTTTGCGCAAAGGCCATCCGATCCAGCTCTCAGGCATCAATATACGCTTAAGGTGTGGGTGACCCTGATGAGTGATTCCCAACATATCATAAGATTCCCGTTCCTGGAAGTCAGAACTTTTCCAAACCCAATAAACCGATGGGATCCTGGGGTTTTCTCTGGGAACGAAGATCTTTATACATACTTCTTCGGGTTGATCCGCCTCATCTTGCATCTGCGTGAGATGATACACGCTGACTAAGGGTCCTCCCGGTGTCGCATCATAAGCACATTGGGAACGCAGATAATTGAAACCACACACATATGGAGCAACAGCTACAGACAGCCACTCCTCTGCTTTGACCTGTAAGGTCTCGACACCCCTATAATCATAACCTAAAGGTCTATGGGCGAACCTGTGCCTAGTTGACCAAGCAGATAATCGACCCTGCGTCTCGGTATTGAACTCATTTCTATCAATAGTATTCATATTGGTTAATACCTTTTTTTCTTTCTACCTATAAACTAGATTTACTCATCGGTTTCTGATATTGATTCTTCAAACTTGTCTTTAATATTCTCCGAACCTCCCTTCACTTCTTAAACAGCCATGATTACCAAGAACCAATGCTCAGCGCATTTTTATGAAACCCTTCAATTTCTCATGGCTTGCAGTCCACTTGAACAATTTGCTATTGTTCCATTGGTTCCCAAACGGATACATAGATTTCGAACATCAAAGAAAGAAAGCGTATTATGCGCCGCTCTACCATATAAAATGGAAAAGAAAAGGAAAAAGTATTATTCCAGAAAGGAAAAGAAAGTCATTTTTCAAAGATTACCGAGTACAAGCGCACATCCGGGCTATTAGGGACCCCCCACTCCATATTATCAAAGATATTCATACGGATTTAGACACGGAAGGGCTATTATTGATTTAGAAAAAACACCTTTATTCTTGAAGATTGCTTGTAATGTGATTGGATCTATTATTCGTAAGGAGGGCCATTTATTGTTGGTGAATACTGATCCTTTGTACGATGACACAATGAAAAGAATGGCGAGAAGGACCAATTAAAGTCATATCAATTCCAAATGGATTGGTGGTTTCTTAACCAATTGGGAACATATGAAACATGAGGAACGCTTTGAGTATTCATCCACGTGGCATTCCAGTCCACGTTTTTTAAAGATGCAAAGATATTTCGAAGGACTGATAACACGCTAAATTCCGGATGGTTTAGTTATACCGAATGCACGTAGAGATTTCATAGCTATATTTGAAGCTAATCGATCATGAATACTTATTGCATTCCTGGTGGATTCTACTCTCCCAGAAGGATTACATAGATTAGTTACTCATCCCATTCCAGTGAATAATGATTCCGTATGGTTCACAAATCCATTTTGCTAATTGGTCACGAAAACAGTCATTCATTCGAAAAAGGCTCGAGAACCCAGCGAAAAAGCCGGGAAAATAAGGAAAATTCAAGGAAAAGAAGAAAGAATACCCACCAGAAGGGATGCTAGTTGCTATTTTTCACCCTTTCAGGGCGGCACCAAAAATCAAGCAAGAACCAGTATTATTCGTCACCTTACTATGCGTCCCTTTGTCATTCTTTGCGATAGCGAAAGCAGCTCCGGATGGGAAGAGGAGCCTAGCACAGCCCTGGAATTTGGGCTTGATACACTGCGGGGGATTATAAACAGTCACACCCGCGGAGAGCGGCTGGGCGGTAAGTTGGAGGGAGTTTTCTGCAACTTCCTAGGCAGCTAACAGAAATCTCCTCTGTCCTAGAGGATGACGTTAGATCAAACCTATGCTCTCAGGCGCCCGCCTCTAACGTCCTACAAAACCGAGATCGAGTCAACAACGCAATTGATGACCTCGGTTCAGCTAGCAAGAAATAGGAGACTGGGATAGGGTAGCAGACACTATCGTGGAGCGCTCCCCTATCCCAATGGAACTATGGGAAAGTCCGCAATATTGTAGAGAATGAATTAACCCCGGCCATTAAGGCAACCACGAAAGCGTACCGCTCACGGTTTGATGAGTCTGATCTCGAGAATGAATTATCATTTTGTTCTGATAATTCATCTGTTGGCTCAGCTCCTGGGGATGTGGAGGACTAGAAGTAACTTGGTGTAATATGGAAAATTCTCTTAAATTAAGTCATTTTTTATCCTATAACACTTCGGGGCGGGGTCCGCCCCCCCCCACTCCATTTGAACCATTTCAAGGGATGGACACAAAGATGATAATGATTTTCACCGCTCAGCCATACCTCCGGTGGGAGGGGGGATTCATTAAGCCCCCATCCCGTACAACCTATTTGTTCTCTGAAGACGTTGCGTGCAATTTACGGAGTAATATATGCAGAATTCAATATAGCCCTGGTCATCATATTTCACTTCGTCTTCCCTGCACTTTTTTGAAAGCCACTCCATGAGAAATAAGTCTCCCCTTCTGTGTTGGCTGAAGTGACGATAATCACTTTGAACTCTCAAAGATGCGCAGGAGTCTCAAAATTCTCTTTCAATTACGGAAGTTCCTTTGACAAGAAAGTTGTGGCCATTGAGAAATGGAATTCAATAGAGTTTCTTCGTATTTCGACTGGGTAATAGGGGGAGATAATCATACCGAGTTTCTCCAAAAGTTTGTACGTAATGTGCCCTCACAAAACGCTCTATGCTAAGTGAGTGACATACGCTTTTCTCTCTGACTCTTGGCTCAGTAAAAATTTTTTAAATTAAAACGATTTTTTGGTCAAAGCTCCACTTCACGTCTTTATGCGTTTTTAACCACAAGGATTCTCTGTAGCTAATTTGACACTCTCAAGTGAATTGGAGGGTGCCCCTAGAACCAAAATGGTTTTACACAATCTAAGAACTTCCGGAACATGAGTATAATCAGATTTTGATAGGAAATCTTGACGTAATACGTTTCTGTAATGAAAACGGAGTATACTTGGAGTGAACGTAGGCAAGCTGTGTGTCTTTTCGTGCAGAAACTAAGGTAGAAATGGAAGCACTTTTTTTTCCATTCGCCTCACGAGCGGGCTCTTATCGCTCCGCTCGCGTAGTGAACGGAACGGAAGGGCGTTAAAGAAACGTTAGCCGCCCGCCCTTCCGAAACAGGGAGCCCCTGCCCCCTTCAGGGCCTACTCTGCCCTACTTGGCAAAGCAAGCCTATCTCTAAAGTCTCCGGCCTTTTCCCTTCTGCTGAGCTGAATCGTTCAGCGCCTTTCGTCCGCGTGGCGGGTACTTTTGGCCTATGTCTGTAGTGGGCTATCAGAATGGTTCACTCCTCCCCCCCATCGTATTCATTCAAGTCAACCCCCGAATCTTCATCTTGTTCTGGGGATTCATTCTCGGTTGGGGTCGAATCCGGCTCTTCGTTGAAGCGTCCCCAGTACGCTTCCATAAGATCCCCTACAGCAGAGGCGAGGTCCCCGTTAACCATACTCTGTATTTTTTGCAGTTGTTGTTGTTGTGGAATCCTTAGCCCAAGTCGTCCGAGCCAAGACGTGCTTGAGTCATAGGTCGAGATGTCGGAAAGGAGGTGGTCAATGGTATTACTGACCCGAGCAATATTCCGTCGGACCAAGGCGGCGGCTGCTTTAGAGCAAGTGCCACGCGCAAGATCGTCGTCTAGGATGGACGATATCTCGCCTAGCTCCAGCCGAAGGCTAGCGATAACCTTCTCTACCCTCTTCCCAAGTCTTTCTCTTGCCGGATGGTCCCTCAAAATGACTTGTAGGTCATTAAGGTCAACCTCTAAGAGCACGCTAGGCCCCTGAAAGTCAGAGTCGCTTTTGCCGTCATCGCGATTGGTGCTTGAGCACGCATCCGGCATTTGTGCCTCACGCCAGAAAGGACCGGTTTCCGACGGCCTGACGGTTGAAGGCCCAGCCGGGAACGGTGGAATAGCGGCCATAAGGTGGTACGAGGGAGGCTTTCCCACCTTATGAGTATTGAGTATATACCTCAACAAGGGGATAGGAGGGTAGTGTCAGCTATTCCTATCTTTGTTGATAGTGGTATGGGTTCTATACCTCATAAGAGGGTAGAAAGGTGGTACATGCCTTCTCAGCCCTGACGACCCGGCCTCCTTCGGTCCCTTGAAAGATGCTCTTAGCTAAAGTCTTGACGGAATCGAGTATATGAAGAGTGTAGAGCCAGATTCATCTTCGTATCCGCACTAATAAGCAAGGGGAATGAGATGCTGGCTGAGGGATCGACCAGTGAACCTAACACCACCCGAGCTATGCGAGTGCTTCACCGACCGAGCTAATCGAAAGGTAATTCCATGCGCCGGGTCTTTCTTTGATTAAACCTATCCTCCGAAGGTCATCTTTTTGCGTTGAACGAGCCATCTTTGCGGCCCGGGGCTTCATGCTTTCCTATACCCTTCACAGGTTAGTAAGTTGTTTCTGTAGGTCTATCTCCATGCGACCCGTTCTTTCTATCAACCAAATACAATCCATTCTCTCCAAACAAATCCCCCCTTCCGTTTTCGTTTCGTTTCGGGTCTATGTAGTTTATCCAGCCGCCTGTCTGGGTTCTTGTACAGCCAGGGTGGCAAGCTTACTTCTGGTTTGGCATGCATGCCGTGCCCGATAAGGTGAAAGCTCAACGTTCCGTCCCGCAGTCAATCAATAGGATCAAACTTCTACCATAATCTAAAACTTAGCAATAATAATTCAATTTCCTGGTCATCCCTAATGTAGTCAATAGTTCTTTCTTACTATTAAGGGAGGAGGTCTACGGCCGGATAAATACCTTTGGCTGCTAATCTTCTCGAAAGCACAGTAGTAGCATCTAGGTGTGCAAATGTTGTAGCGGGGGCTGGGTCAGTCGGATCATCCGCAGGTACGTAAACAGCTTGAATGGAAGTTATTGATCCGTAATTCTTTCCTGTAGAGACCCCATTTCTGGGTCGGTTGATAACCCACGGCATTCTACCCGCAGAGACTTCTGATCCCGCTTGGACGAAGCGGAAGATGTTGTCAATGAATAAAAGTACATCTTGCTTGTTGACATCTCGGAAATATTCTGCCATTGTTGGGGCGGTTGAGCCAACTCTCATACGAGCTCTTCAACAGAACTAGTCCGAAAAATTGATAAACGTCAGGAACAACCCCCTTTCATGTTGGAACAAAACCCTTCAATTCATCACGGCTTACAGTCCACTGGAACAATTTGCCATTATTCCATCGATTCCCATCCATATAGGAAATCCGTATCTTTTATTTATCAATTCTTCTCTATCTATGCCACCCACTATCAGTCTAATCCTGCTCCTAGTTCACTTGGTGACCTCGAATGGAGGACACTTAGTACCGAATGCTTGGTAATCCCTAGTGGAGATGATTT